>NC_133622.1:16138121-16438121 GCF_048593235.1 Sminthopsis crassicaudata
AGATGCTCTCCACCAGGCTTCTCCACTCAGATTCCAAGACTTTCTCCTCAAAAAATATATCTTTCCTGCCGCTTCCATCCTTTCAGACCAAATAGAAGCTGTATAAATTCTCTTCCACATGACAGCCTTTCAAATATTTGAAAACCATTATCATGCCTTCTCTCCTTCCTTTCAACTCAAATCTTCTTTCTCAGCTAAATATAACCATTTCTCCCAGGTGATCTTTATAGAGAATGGTCTTCAACCCTTTCATTGTCTTAGTTTCCATTCTTTGGGCACCCTCTGGATTGTCACAGCATCTCAACATTGGAAAGAACATCAAGAGTCAACAATAATCCACAAACTTATGCCTTTTACAACTTCTCCAACATATGGGAATTGACTTCTACTTGAAGACTTTCAACAATGGGGAATATACTTCATCAAGAGAAACCATTGCATATTGGGACAGTTTTAATGATTAGCCATTTTTATTTTTACACTGACCTTTTTGGCAACTCCCATCTTCCCTCTCTCAGCAGTTCTCTGCAGAACAATACCCAAGGATTTTAATGTTTCCCTGTGTGTTTCTGAAAGTTGTAAAGTTATCATGATAGCTTGATCTTACTCCTGTCACCAGGATCTCCCAATTTCCAACTATACCACCCACTAGGGAGAATTTCCAATAAAATCACTATTGTTAGCTCCCTTTGCTGCATAAATGTCACAAAAGTAAAGCAGGTGCTGAAAGGAAAATCTGCCCCAATACAACTTCTCCATATTCTCCCATGCCTGCATAAACCCAGTGAGACCTTTCTTCCCCAGCTTTATGTAACTACAGTCTATTGTCTGCATATGAGGGTCAAAGAGCTAGAAAAAACACCTCTAAGAACCAAGTGTGGCCAAACCTCTTCTTAAGTATGGAACCATTATTTTCTTTTTAATCATAGCTTTTTTTATTTTTCAAAATACATGCAAAGGTAATTTTCAACATTCATCTTTGAAAAACCTTGTGATCCATATTTTTCTTCCTCCCTCTCCTTCTTCTCCCTCCCTAGACCTCAAGTAATCCAATATAGGATTAACATGTACAGTTCTTTGAAACATATTTCCACATATATCATGCTGCACGAGAAAAATCAGACCAAAAAGGAAAAAAAAGAGAGCAAGAAAACAAGCAAACAAACAATAACAACAATAACAAAAAAGGGTTTCACCTTCTTTGAAAATACTGTATTATGATTCACATTCAATCCCACAGTCCTCTCTGAGAGCAGATGGCTCCCTCCAGCACAAATCTATTGGAATTGACCTGAATCATCTCATTGTTGAAAAGAGCCCAATCCATCAGAGTTGATCATAACATAATCTGGTTGCTGTGTACAGTGTTCTCTTGGTTCTGCTCACTTCATTTAGTATCAGTTCATGTAAGTCTCTCCAGTCCTTTCTGAAATCACCCCAATAAAATAATAGTATTCCATAACATTCATATGCCATAACTTATTCAGCCATTCTCCAGCTGATGGGCATCCCCTCAGTTTCCAGTTTCTTGCCACTACGAAAAGGGGTGCTAGAAAACATTTTTGCCCATGTGGGACCTTTCCCCTTTTTAATGATATCTTTTGGGGGATTCAGAAGAAACACTGCTAGATCAAAGGGGACGAACAGTTTGGTAGCCCTTTGAGCCTAGTAGAACAATTATTTTCATAAAATACCATCCCTCCCCAGCAACAGATTGATTCCTTAGCCATTGAACACAAGCCCAGGTGCTCAGTACTGTTTAAAAGCAATAGTTATACATACTTAGACTTTGCTAATTTTTTTTTTCATTTCCACCATCCTCTTCTCAAAGATTTTGAAACTGTAAGAACTGCTACTGACTGGCAAGTGGCAAACTGAACTAACACATGCCACAAAAGCATAGGAAATACAACCAAGCAGATGTTTTCTTTCCAGAGGCTTCCGGAAGCTCTGACACAGTGGGCTTAGAGCCGGCTATGATCTCACGACTCATTACAACAACAACATGGTGCTTCTTCATATTGCTGGTTGTTTGGAAAGGTTTAAAACATCTCAGAGGGTACAATGCCAAAAAAAAAAAATGACAGCCTGACAAATGGCAAAGTGAGTCTAAGTGCATAAGTTGTAGTCTTCCAAATGCATCTGGTCTGAAGTGGCCTTGGAAGGCCTCCTTTCACTTCCCTGTCTCTCCATGTCCCTGGATGGGCAATTAAGAACATTTATCAAGAGTCTACTTTTTTTGGGAAAAAAAAAGCACTAACACTTCTCAGATGGAAAGGATCTCATGGGGCTTTATACGTGGAGGGAGGTGATAAAGGGTTGCCCTGGAAAGACCTCCAAGCCCCCTCACCAGAAATTCCCATGGTCTCAGATATAGGATTTAGAACGAAATGAAATTTCAGAGATCTAGTCTAATTTCTCAATCTTATCCATGAGAAAAATGCTAATCTAATTTGTGGTGAAAAAAAGAGAGAAAGAGAAGGATAATACTTTTTAGGGGGTTGAGGGTAGAGAAATGTTCATTGACTGACTGACTTTTAATTTCATTCCCAGTATGGAATTTCCCTCCATTAATGCAGACCAACAATTTCTGGGTAATTTATAGGATTACCAGGGGCATTGACAGATTAAGTAATTTGCCAATGGTGACACAAGTAGTATGTATCAGTCTGGATTTGAACTCAGATTGTAGTCCAGTGGAACTTAGAGGAGGAGGGAGGAGTCTAAATCCTGCTTTTGCCACTTACTACCTGGCATGATGTTGGGCAAATCACTTAAACTCTGGGGCTAGTCTGTTTCATCTTCTGTAAAAGGAGAGGATTGGAATTAATGATCTCTCTCTTCCAATTCTAACTCTCTGATGTCATGCTCTTACCGACATTGAAGCCAGTGCTTTATCCATTATACAACATTGCCTCCCTAACTAAGACATTGGGTTGTAAAATCAGGATTTTAAAAGAGTATTTACAACCTGATAGGATGGAATAAATTTAAAATGATTGACTTTAATAGGGATCCATGTAAGGTCATACTTGGATTTGAAAAATAAAACACAGGATTAGAGAAAAAGAAGCTAATTTGAAAAGAGCTGAAGATTTTAATAGATTGCAAGTTCAGTATGAGTGTGAGGCGACATCCAGAAAAGATCTTGTCATCCAAGGACACAGAGGAGCCAAAAGAGAGGAGGGGAGAGTTGAATGGCTTCCTGGTCAAACGTCATCTGTACTGCTCCCAAAGCAGTGTCACGTTTGAGAAGGGATCCTGACGAAGCTTAAATGTTGATTTCCATAACAGACTAACCAACATGGGGGGAAGACTTGAAACTATGACAAAAGAGGATCCATTGAAGAATTCTATTAGTGTGCTGATCCCAGAAAAAAACAAAAACAAAACAAACAAACAAAAACAGAAAATATGATCTGATCACTGTATTCGTGTAAAGGAAGAAGGATTAGCTTTGTTCTGTGTGGTTCCTGAGGGCAGAACTAAACTCAGTGGGTCAAATCATTGGAGGAAGGGAGTGATTCCAATTCAATGTAAGAAAAACTTCCTAATGATGGTTGCTGTCAAAAATGGAATAGACTGCCTGAGGAAGGAGGGACTTCCCTGTCATATCAGAGGTCATGAAAAGAAGGGTAATTTGTCAAAGATGTCTCAAGAGAAATGAATGCTTTATAATTTCCCAGATTATAGTTACTGGGTTTTTTTTATATATTAGTCACATTTTTAAAACAGTTGCTTTCTCAAAATTTGGAATTTGGAATTCCTTTGGCAATGTAGGACAGTGAAAAGGGCATCTAACTTGGAATCCGAGAAGACCTGGCTTGGAGTCCTACTTTGGGCACTTTATGTGATCATTAGCAAATCACTTGCCCAATTTCTGAGGCTCAGTTTCCTCAACTGTAACATAAGATGAATAATATTTATTATACAAGGCTGTTTTGAAGATCATAAATGTAGAGAAAATCCTAATGCTCTATATAAAAGTCAGCAATTATGGTTAGCATTACCTGTGAGACTTTAGATAAGTTACTTATTCTACACATCAGTTTTGTCATCTATAAAATGAGCTGTTTAGACTAGAGAGCTCCAAAACTTTTCAGCTCTAAATTCACAGTATTATGATACAGCTAAGCTGACCTGATTGCAAAATATGGCACTCCACGGTAGAATCCTGGGACACCCAGGGTTAAGTCAGGATGACAAATGAACGATTAGCAAATAACTAAGGAAGAATAGGAGAGATCCAGCTGATCTGGGACAATGGGGTGGTCAGTAAATGAGATAGTGGGATAGTTCCATAAAGTGGTCTATGTGTCTATACAAGAAACAGTCACTTGCTCCATGGGGGAGGGAGGAGCATGGGGAGGAACTCTGCAGTTGAATATATTTCTGGGACCATGGAGAAGGAGAGTGACCGATGATGCTGAGGAAGTCAGGAAGGGAGTAGAGCGAGCACATACAGGATGGTCCCATGTGAAATAGAAGAGCAGGTCATCTGTCTTAAGTATGAGGCATTCGGTGGGGTTAGTAGAAGGAGGAAGAGGCTTGGAAGAGAATTAAATGGGAATGTAATAAATAAAAAAAAAAAAGTTGTAGAGAATTAAATGGGAATGTAATTAAAAAAAAAAAAAAAAAAGGCTGTAGAGAATTAAATGGGACTGTAATAAAAGCTGAAAAAGTCCCCACCCTATCCTAGAGAGTCACTGAGTGCACTGCAGTGTTCCAGGCAGTCAGGGTTATATGATATTAGTTCTAGCAGGGATCACAAATCTCTCTCTCTTCATAAGACAGATAGCATTGGAAGCTTTCCGATCTGTGCTCCTCCCTTTTCTATATGCTTTGTAAGACCCCTAGAGGGTTGGATAACCCAACCTGGGTGGAAATACTGGGAATGGAGAGACAATCAGGAGTAGCTCTCCCCACCAGCTTTCACATCTGGGGGAGGTACAGGGAAACGAAGTTCTAAAAGGCAAGGGGCTGCCTTAGCTTACATGAAGTTGAGGTTGGGCTACCTAATTTTAATATGGTTCACAAGGTTCATAGATTTAGAGCTAGAAGGAACTTTCAAGGTCATCCGCTCCAGGCCTAGATAACAAAAGTGAGGGCCGGACATAAAGGGATTTTCCCAGTGTCACCCAGATGGCAAATAGCAAAGGCAGAATTGGAACTCAGGTTTCCTAATGATCCAGTGCTCTTTCCATTAGACCATCATCCTAATCTCCTGAGAGGATCCTTGTTTATGATAGGCTGGGAGCAGTTTACCAAAGACTATTTCAGAAGAATGGCGGCACTCCAAATCAAAAGCGCATGCTTAAGTTGTTAACATACCAGAAGTAACCCATCATTTATGGTCAGTTTGTTAAAGAGCTGGTCAATCCTGCTCAAAGACGAAAGAGAATGGAAGGGACCTTACAACCACAGAGTGTTGAAAGGCAGAAAGGGATGGGAGATAAATTGCTACCAGATTCTAGGAGTTGAAAAGGAAGAGGGACCCAGAACAGTGATTGGGAGCCACAAGGGAGAGCTATAATCATGATACTAGGTGGGAGCCGCCAGAGGTAAGATAAGGGACTATGCAGACAGAAAGGCTATGGAAGAAATATTTTGTATTCAAAAGCAAAACCCTGTCCCATATTGCATAGTATAGTGGATAAGGAGGTTAGTCTAGGAGCCAGGAAGATCTGAGTTTTAATTCTCTACCATCCAGAGCGGTGCTATAACTTTAATAGCACTTATAATTTAACTATTATTATAGTTATATATATTATATATTATAACTAATAACTATTGGTTTTATAACTTAATAAGACTAATCAGGTCTCTTGTGAGAAGGGTTGCTACACTAGTAGACATCATTATTTTGAATGATCTTTGATACAAAATCTTTTCCCCTTACTTTTAAATAAAACTGTTCACATTCTGAGGCTTGTGAACCTATGTGCTTGTAAGATGCTCTGGTGACTACCCCGTGGGAAAAGGTATCAGCTACTGAATTGGTCAGCTCTTTTTAATGAAGGTAATGATAGAAGCAAGTGTTTCCCAATGCACACCTGGGTCCTTCCTGAGATAAGAAAGAATCTCTTAATCAAAGGTAACATAGGAAAGAATAGATAGGGCCCTGAAACCTCGAAGGAGCTTAAGATTTTTTAGAGAAGATAACATTAACCAGTAAGTAATCAGCAGGGAAAGAGACATCTGGCAGGGCTGGGTTATTATTCATTGGAAATGTGGGATAGGAGAAAGAGAATCAAGAGATCTGGGTGTATACACTAGCTCTGATCTTTAACTATGCCCTCTTGGGTAAATTATTTAAATCTATTTAACTTCATTTCCTCATCTATAGAATAATCGGACTGGACCCAGTTGACCCCTAAGGTTCTATATCTGAAGATCCTCATTGGATCTCCTTCAGAGCAAAGGACTTGGTGGATCATCAAGTCCTAGAGGAGTGCAGTTATTCTTTTTTTTAGAGGGGAAAAAAAAAAGGAGCCGGAGTTGTGATTTAGGAGGGGGGAGGGATGTCGTACAGCAGGCAACAGGAGGAGAAAGAGATTGTTCCATGCATGTAGGACAGGCTGGGCAAAAGCTGTTTACCGTTTGTTACTCCTTGGCTGGACTTATGTCAGCAACCTTGAAAGAGCAACTGCATTATTTAGTTCCAGAGAGGATGGCTCCAATGATTCTCCTCCCCAGATGCCGACTGAACCCGCGATGGGTGCCGGGCCCGTCTTGGTTTAAAAGACCTTTAGTAAGAGTTTATGGTCAGTTATCAAGGTGCATTATTCCCTGCCTAGGTATTCAATGGATTTCATCAAGCCTATCCGCCGGAGCGAAAGGGCTGCCTTTCCATCTGCATAATTTCAGCTTCTGTCAGGTTGGGTGACATGTGTGCACTGGGCCTCTCACCGCCATCTGGCAGCCTCTTTGAAATCTTCCCCTGCCCCCGGCTCTCTCCTCTCCCCCCACCTCAATAGGGGAGATGTCCTCAGCCAAGATCCCCGGGAAAGCGGGCTCCAGATATATGGCCGCTTCTGGAGATGACAACCATGATTTAGCTGCGTCAATTGCTTCTTGACGTTTCCATAGCTCTTCTCGCTTTCCCTTTCCAGGAGCGTCCAGTCAGAGCTTCAACACAAGTAAACAAGCATAAATTGGATTTTCCCCATTATGTTAATGTGGGCTGGCTCTGCAGGCTGTTCCCTGGCCAGGCTCTATCCAGAGAGGGGCTTCTCCAAGGCTATCTCCACTTCCCGGGTTGGGGGGGGGGCGTTTTCCCCTACTATTTAAGCTGACCACTCTGCTGCCAAGGACAGCTTTTCTCCAAGCCTCAGCTGCTATGTCTCCCATCCACCCCAACAAAGAGAGAATTTTGGCCCCCAGAGACCAAGGCACTTCTTACTTCTGGTTCCCAACTTCACAGGATCACCTTTCAAGAATCAAAATGCTCTCCATGGACAGCCACCCCAGAGCCTACAGGCTTAAGCAAGACCTAGGAATGGGCCCTAACAGAAAACTTGGAGAAGTCCATCATTCTACAGCTGGGGCTACATCCTATGGGGTCAGTGCTTAAAGAGCTGGTCTTAGAGCCAAAAAGAACCGAGTTCAAATCCCAATCCAATAGTCCATAATCCCAAGCAAGTCACTTCAGGAGTCAACAAGCATTTATTAAGCACTCATTATGTGCTAAGCATAAGCAAAAGGAGAAATCAGAGGCCGATTAGCTGTCAATGGGAAACTGAGGCACAGGGAGGTAGAGTATTAAGCATAGACTGAATAAATAGGGCAATCACCTTTCTGAGCCTATTTTCTCATCTGCAAATATTAAGCTCTTATGTGCTAAGCATAAGCGATGGGAGAAATGGACTTCAGAGGCCCATTAGTTGCCAATGAGAAACTGAGGCACAAGGAGGTAGAGTGATTTGGCCCACTTCAGACAGCTAATAAGCATAGACTGAATAAATATGGCAATCACCTTTCTGAGCCTCAGTTTTCTCTTTTGTAAAGTGGGAATAGTGACATGGGTAGTTGTGAGGATTAAATGAGACGTTTATGAAAGTTAATAGGGAGCTGTATCAAGAAGGGGGAGTAAAATGCTAAAAGTTATGGTTGAAGAAAGCAAGGTGAGCATCTGCATGGAGGCAGGAGGAACCGGAGGGAGGGAAACGATGGGGAGCTTCCTAGAGCAGTCAGAGTGATGAGAGCTGAGCGGGAGTGCTGGCTCGGTGAAGGGAGGCGAGAGATGCTGGGACAGCTTTTGAAGAACCAGGCGTTCAGACAGGTCTCCATCTGGTTTGGTGGGTGAGGAAGCTAAGGCCCTTGGAGGCCGAGTTCCTTGTTGAGACTCACCCGGCTACTGAATGACACATCCAAGACTAGTCTCTGCACTCTGAATTCAGTCCTTCCCTGCAGTCCCTGCTCTTCCCTTCCCCCTTCCAGCCCATGGTGACTAAGTCTGCTGGTAGACGACCTCCCTTGCACCTCGAACATCTCCAGTGCACAGTTCAGGGTGTGGAAGTCTTTGGAACACTTGCAGAAATTGGCCCAGGAAGGCTGATACAGCTGTTGCCGCTGCTTCTAAGCATAGAACCCTTAATTAGAGGAGATCTCCCAGGATCTCAGATCTGTTGCCTCCTTTAAGTGGGCCCCAAGAGAAGCATATGGGAAATACACCATCTGTCAGTAAGAAGGGGGTAGTGCAATGAAAAAGTCCTGCCTTTCTCACCAGGAGACCAGGCTTGGAATATACCATCTGTGCTGCTGCTTCCTAATTGTGCAACCTCAAACAAATCACTTTGACTCTCGGCCTCAGTTTCCACATCCCTAAAATTGGGACAAGAATATTTGTACCCCACCGGCTTGGTTGGAGCATCCCATGAGAATAGGAATATTTAGCACTTTGTAGCCCCCAAGTAATGAAAATGAAAACATTTGTTACCTACTGAGTTTTCTTTTGCTTGAGGCTCCTTTGGATGCTGTTGAGGCCGGAGTAGGGTTCTCCAGCTTCCCCATTATTAAGGTTGAGCTTTTATCCTAACGCTGGTTCACCTTGGAGAGCCCCAGATTACTCAGCATGGCTTCCTGGCTGCCCACGAATGCCATCCTTCCCACCATGCAATGGACCAAAGCTGCAGTGCTCTGAGCAGGGGGTCTCAGTCAACTTGTTGTTATACTTCTGGGCCGAGTCCTTTTCTAATCGGTGGCTGGTGTGTAGCAGCTGAGGGCAGTTAAATCCCACCAAGCTGCTCCGGATGCTGTCAGAATCAGTCACAGCAGTGAGAGTTCCTTGCCCAAGATCCATTTTCCCCAAAGATACACTTCTAAACCTAACTCACAGCTAATAACCCCATACCCAAATTGATCTCCCAGCTGTTCCTCCAATATGGTGCCAGCCTCATTCACCCAAGCCAAGCCTCTTTGACTTGCAATAAATTGGGAAGACTTTTCATCTGGGGGCTGTCAGCAGCCTCAGAAACATTTATGGTTCAGCAAAGGTTTTTTAGTGGGGGCATAAAAATATCTGTGCAACTTCACGCATCCAGGACAATCACTGCTCCCTGGCTTGTTCCTCAGTACGGAATGTGCCAGTGAAGGACAGGCCCCTGGCTAATTACCATTATATCTCTCTTTTCTGCTTGTGTCATTTGTTTAGGAAAAAACACGAAATGAAATGAAATATGGCTCCAGACTCCTGGATGTTTTCTTCCATGGATCATTCAGGTTTGACTTCTAGCCATGTGGCACAGCTGGAGGATGCTGGGAAGTAAATGCCAATGGACCACATTGGTATGCAGCAGTCAGAAATAGAGAGTAGGGGGATGTGGAGCAAAAGCAGCTGTTAGACCATGAAGCAAAGGGACGAGGAAGAATTAGGGTGAGAAAGGGGAGTTTAAATAAAAGACAGGTAGCAAATCAAAACAACTCTAAGGTTTTAACTTCTCATCTAGCAAATTGGCAAAGACAAAAAAAAAAAAAAAAAAAAAAAAAAAAAAAAAGGATGGGAATCATGGCTGTTTGTTGGAGAGACTGGGGAAAGATAGTCATACTCGTATGCCGTTAACAGATCTGTGAACTGGTACAACCCTTCTGAAAACAATCTGAAATTGTGTCAATAAAGTGGAGGTAGGAATAGCTAGAGTACTTGCCTTAGAGAATGGTCGTATTTATTAGGAAATTTTATATACTCTCAATATGGGCATGTGTACATGATTGTTAGGTAAGAGCTTTGGAGACAAATTTTGCACTTTTTTGCAATCAACAAATACTAGATGGAATAGAATCTTAGAATTACTTAATCAATCGGTCAACTGTGTGACGACAAAAATGTGGTCTACTATAGACAATCGTGCACCTGTTCGCTACACATGGGTTCATCGAGGATACCCTGGATATGTGTAGAGACAGTTCTTATAAAGATAAAAAGTAGGCATGTAGATTAGCAGTTGGTACATTCTCTTTTTTTGGTCATTGTAACCTCAATCCACAGCCAGATGATTCTGTCTCCTCTGGCACAGACATTGTATACTGTTCTAGTTCAATCACTTTTCTACTTTTAATTTTATGCTGATTTCGAACTTTGCTCTAGCGGATGGCTTCATTGAACATAGAAGGTTTCTTATGTAGTGATTTCCATATCAATATTGATTATTTTCTGTCTATTACTATGTAGTCTTTCTTTTTGTGAGATGTTTGGTGTTTACCATATTCAGAACCTTTTGATTCTCTTCTGATATAAGTAAATAAAAGAGAAAGCATTGATGATATATAGAAAAGAGATTTCTGAGTAGTTTATAATACGTTTTTGGCCCATTTCATTTCTCAAACTTGAACTGTATTTTCTTTTTTATATTTTTATTAAAGCTTTTTATTTAGAAAATATATTCCTAGGTAATTTTACAACATTGACTTTTGAAAAAGATTCTGTTCCAAATTTTCTCCCCCTTCCCCTCACCCCATCCACTAGATGGCAGATAGTTCAATACATGTTAAGTATGTTAAAACATGTTAAATCTAATATATGTATACGTGTTTATACAATTATCTTGCTGCACAAGAAAAAATAGATTAAGAAGGAAGAAAAAAACCTGATAAAGAAAACGAAATGCAAGCAAACAACAGAAAGAGTGAAAATGCTATGTTGTGATTCACACTCAATTCCCACAGTTTTCTCTCTAGGTACAGATGGTTTTCTTCATCACTGAACAATTGGAACTGATTTGAATCATCTCATTGTTGAAGAGAACCACAGTCATCAGAACTGATCATTGTATAGACTTGTTGTTGCCTTGTATAAAGATCTCCTGTTCTATTCACTTCACTCAGCATCAGTTCATGTAAGTCTCTCTAGGCCTCTCTGAAATTATCCAGCTGGTCATTTCTTACAGAACAATAATATTCCATCACATTCATACACTATAACTTATTTAGCCATTCTCCAAATGATGGGCATCCACTCAGTTTCCAGTTTCTATCCATTACAAAAAAAAAAAAAAAAAAAAAAAAAAGGCTGCCACAAACATTGCTGTACATGCGGGTCCCTTTTCCTCCTTTAAGGTCTCTTTGGGATACAAGCCCAGTAGAAACACTGATGGGTCAAAGGGTATGCACAGTTTAATAACTTTTTGAGCACATTGAATTGCATGTATTTTCAAATCTACCTTCACCATCCTCTCTGTGCCCACTTTCACATAAAGGCCAATGAATATCTAAGTGTAGGTTGACTTGATTTGAAGGTTCTTGCCACTTTCTCCATTGACTTTTCCAGCACTTTATTGTGGGCTGCAATCATTGGTCAATAGCTCCATAGTGAATATCTTGTTTATGCTCATCATTAACATTAACAGAGGGAATTGGCCAAAAATCCTATGAAATGACATTTCTCATTGTCTTTAAGAATCCCACATAGAAAACTTTCTCAAGGGTTTTTTTTTTCCAAAAGTTGTGCTTAGTCATTTCAGTCATGTCCTAGTTTTCATGACCCCATTTTAGGAGAATGGGGTGATTCTTGGCAAAGATACTGAAATAGTTTGCCCTTTCTTTCTCCAGCTCATTTTCCAGATGAGGAAACTGAGGCAAAGAGGGTCAAGTGACATATCCAGACTCACACAAATAGTAAGTGTCCGGGGTCCTATTTGAATTCTGCAATAGAAATCTTCCAGGCCCAGAGCTCTATCCAGTACACTGCCTAGTTGCCCTTCTTCAAGGAAATAAAATATAATTTTTAAAACCAAAATCCAAAACAGCCTCGATCACGAATTCAATAGTTTTAAAGACTGCAGTGATTTCGGCATTTATTTGATAAAGAGAATGAAGAGCAATCAGTGGACAACCTAAACACTGCACAAAATATTTTTTAAGATGAAGGTTTCCAGCATGGTGGGTAGATCGTTTATAAAGACTTTCTGGGAAGACATGAATAAGAACCACACATTGCTTTGAGTACCAACGAAGGGAATATCCACATGAATGATATCCATTGAATATTTAAAATATATTATTGTCATTATAATGTGTATTGAAAGGTTCAAAACTCAGGATGTATTTATTAAAAGAAAACACGAACAAATGGAGAAGTAGTCCAGGGGAACCTTGTGCATTGACCTCAGCTGGAGAACAAATGTATACATCTTCTCCTTAATTCTACTCTGCCTGTATAAGGAAGGGGCACGATTCACTTAAAGGAACACAGCATAAGCATTCAAGTATTTTTGAATGTCCATTATGTACCAAACACTATGCTAGATACTATAAGAGACTGAGAAGCATAAAACAGCTCCTGCCTTCGGGGATCTTACAGTCTAGACTTACATACATGAAACAATAAGAGAACAACCTAAGGCAGCTTAATAAGAAAGCTAAAGTTGACAGTTAATCAAATGCCAGAAGATATGGCACTATAGGGTATATGGCAGCTATAAGATAGTTGGGAAATGGGATAAGAGTTATTAGGGAAGACTTCTTAGAGAAGGAAGACTGAGATCGGTCTTAGCAGTGAGCACTTCACTTGGAGCTTTCTACAGGAGATTCTTCCCTGGTCTCTAGGAACCATGTGTCCAATAAGGAAAGGTCATGTGACTTTTTTTCTATAGGTCATAGTATAGAGCAGCTTATGCCACTTTGTATAAAACAAGGAGTATCTTAAAGAACCTCATAAAAGCCAGTTATGTTATAGCTTAGTGAATTGAGTGCCAATAATAGAAACTGGTCGCTGTTCACCCTGTAGTGCTGAAATGACCTTCAAGGTTTTCTTGGCTCCTAGGTCACAGAAATAACTGTAAAATATTTCCTCACCTGGAGAGAAAAAAGGGATGAAGTACTTTGTGGGGAAAAGAAGTGTGGAATGGAGGAAAGAGAGTGAGATTTATAAGCCCCTACAGAGAGAACCACAAGAGAATCCCCTTCAACTGGCTATCCTCCTCATTGCCTAGCACAGGACCAGAGGACACAATAGCCACTCAATAAATGTCTGAACTGAGTAAAGAAGGTTTTCTATTCTGTTTGCTTATAAAAGAGAAAACAATGTCCTGGTTTTTCTCACACAACCTTTGAAGTAGGAGATTAGCTGCTTCAACAGGTTTGGAGAGTTAAGGAACACAACTATCTACACCTGGCACCTGTACATGCTGATACTTTTTTGCAAACTCCCCAGTACCAATCACATTGCTCAATTCCATCATCCTTACTCTATTCCCTTATTGTTTTCTGACTCTTTTTTTATATCTCTGCATATTTATAGATTAATCTCCAAAACAAAGATGGCCCCAAAAGTTTATGAGTAGAAGTATCTGACTTGGAAGATTTCCTACCTGGATATCATGCCTATAACTATCACTGATCTGTGTCCACGTATGAGTTTTAATTCTTAGGACTTTTTTCAGGGTTCTAGGAATCACAGAATTCAGTTTTATAGAACAGGAAACAGAACTCCCCCAACCATGTGACTTGCCTTTGGTTTTTATCTTTGTTTCTCTTGGTATTGATATTCACTGTTCCTTTTCTGTCTTACAATTTCCTTCCCACCCTAATCTCCAATTTCCTAAAAATAGCTTTCTCCATTTCTGGGCTTATGTTTATGCCATCATCCATTCTTGGAATAGATATCACCAAATATCTCCATCTGTTAAGTCTCTTCCTTCTTGCAAGACCTAGAGTCCATGGCCTCCATGAAGCCTCTTTGAGTTCCTTCTTTGATCTCTCTCTCCTCAAATTTCTCATAACATCTTGCCCAGACCTTTTCTTTATCTCATCACATTGTTGTGTCATGTCTACTTTTTATATGCTACATCTCTTTGGTTATTAATTAGATTTCCAAAGACCAGAAACTATAAATTATTTCTCTTCCTCATCCCCACCCCAAGCTGCTCAAAAATAACTTTTTGATTTTAATTTTCCTAACAAGATTATAACTCCAGTTGCAACTTCTCTGGATCCATTCTCAACTTTGTAGGTGAAGAGATTCCATAGGCACACATCTATTTTCTAATCTCAACTAAGTTTTGGAGTTGTTGGCTCCCCATGGAGCTTCACATCCTCATCATTCTCAGTTGTCCTTGACTACTCCCAGCTGCTCTATATAACCCTTCCAATGACGGGTTCCCTATGGTCTGTTAATGCTCCAGGTCCTGGGCTTTCGAAAAGATATGACAGAGCTCATAATTAGTTGTGTCTCGCTTCCTTTGATTAGGAAAATGAGGACATAGAAAGTCTCTTCTACTTCCTTTCCAACTCCCCAGACAGGTCTATGAGCAGCTACTTAATAAATGATAGATTTGGTAATGATAATTTTAAAATACTGATTAGTTGCATAAAGTTGAAACTTCTTGAAAAATAGCAGGAACTACTTTTAGAAGTAACCTGACTCTTAACCAGGAGTATGCTGGGAAATGTTTAACAATGAGCCAAGGCAGAGAAATATTTTTTTTTTATTTTTGCTTTGAACTTTTTTTTTATTAAAGCTTTTTATTTACAAAACATACACATGGATAATTGACCCTTGCAAAATCTTGTGTTCCAAATTTTCCTCTCCTTCCCCTCACCCCCTCCCCTAGATGGCAGGTAACCCAATACATGTTAAATATGTTAAACAAATATATATATATATATATATATATATATATATACATATTTATACACTTATCTTGATGCACAAGAAAAATCAGATCAAAAAGGAAAGAAAAATACCAGCAAACAACAACAACAAAAAAAGAGTGAAAATGCTATGTTGTAGTCCAGACTCAGTTCCCACAGTCCTCTCTCTAGGTGTAGATGACTTTCTTGGAACTGGTCCGAATCTTCTCATTATTGGAAAGAGCCACATCCATCAGAATTGATCTTCATATAATCTTACTGTTGCCATGTACAATGACGGAGAAATACCTTAAAGTTTAATCTGCATCATTGACATTTTCTCTATTACTTTTTTAAGTTCAGACAATCAACAAAACAACAAATAAAGTCCTGGTTTTGTAGCATTGTCCAGTTTCCCAGGTGTAACTCCTCACACTGAAAATTTAACAGTCATCTCTTGTGTGTCAGGAAGTGCTAACTCCAGAGAGCCAGTGAAAATGCCCTGAACTGGGGGATCAAAGGCCTTCTTTGAGGAATAGCATGGAAGCACTGGATTGCAGAGTATTTGATGGTGTAAGGTGGAAAAAGATCAGAATGAGGGCTTTGAACTCCAGTGAGAGGATTTTGCACTTGATTCTGGAGGTGATAAGGAGCCATCAAGGTTTAATGAGCTGGAGGGAGGGGTGATAATGGAAGACTCACACTTTAGGAAAATCATTTTGATAGCGGAGTGGAAGATAGTATGGAGCTGGAAAAAACTTGAGACAGAAAGATAAACCAGCTGGCTTTTGCATGAGATGATGGACTTGCACCATGATGGGGGCAATGGCAAAGGAGAGGAAGGGCAACTAAAGATGCTACAAAGATAATCCTGACAATAGATTTAATATGGGAAGAATAAGACATAGGAAGGAATTGAGGGCGATGGTCAGGTTGTAAGCTGGATGATGGGGACAATGCTCATACCCTCAACATTTTAAGGAAGTTAAGAAGAGGAGAGTGTTTAGGAGGAAAGAAAATTAATTTAGTTTTGGACAAGTTGAGTTTACTATGTCTTTGGGACATTTTGTTTGAAATTTCAGTTAGAGATGTTAGACTGGAAATCAACAGACAAGTTAGAGTTAAATAAGTAGATTTAAAAATTATTATCAGAGAGAGGATAATTGAATGGGTAAAAGCTGGTGAGATCACCAAGCAAAATAACATAGAGAAAAAAGGGGAAAGGGTCCAGGATAGAGCCCCGTGGGATATATATGGTGAGTGGATGCGGCCTGAATGAAGATCCAGCTATGGAAACCCATTAAAAGAAGTAAAATAGTTAAGAAGAGAACCAGGAAGGAGAACTGTCAAGATAACCTAGAGAAAAGAAAGATTGATTGACAGTGCCAAAGGCTGCAGACAGATCAAGAAGATGAGGATTGAGAAAAAGCTATTTGATTTGGCAATTAAGAGACTGGTACTAATTTTGAAGAGAATATTTTATGATGATTAAAGAAGTTGGAAGCCAGAATGCAAAGGGCTGAGAGAGTGAGAGAAAAGGAAGCAGAGCCATCTATCGCAAATGGTTCTCAAAGATTTTAGCCATAAAATGGCCACACGAGACATTTCCTAATTCCCCTTCCCACTCCTTAGTGTGCTCATCTGCTTGAAATCAGATTGTGTTACTCTGTATGTATTTTCTTATCAATGCATATATTTTATCCATCTGTGGGAAAAAAATGAGACATTAATGTGCTGTTGTGGAGTTGTGAAATGATCCAGCCATCCAGCCATTCTGGAGAGCAATTTGGAAGTATTGGGATATAAAGCTGTGCATGACCTTTGACCGAGTAATATCATTATTAAGTCTGTATCCCAAGGAACTAATTTTTTAAAAAAAGGAAAAGGCCTATATTTAGAAAAATATTTATAGCAGCTCTTTTTTGTAGTGAAAAAGAACTGGAAATTGAGGGGATGCTTACCTTTTGGGGGATGGCTGAAGAAGTTGTTATATATGATTGTGATGGAATACTATTGTGCTGTAAGAAATGATAAGCAGGATGGCTGCAGAAAAACCTGGAAAGACTTAAATGAATTAATGAAAAGTTAAGTGAGCAAAACCAGTAAGTATACCTGAGTATACTGTGATATACATATATATATATATATATATATACACACATATCTCTCTCTCTATATATATATATAACACATATATATACACATACTGTATACTATATACACACTGTATACTATATACAATATACAGTGTATACTATATACAATATACACAGTAATAACAATATTGAATGATGATCAATTGTGAATGACTTAACTATTCTCAGCAATACAAGGATGCAAGATAATCCCAAAAGACTGATAATGAAAAATGCCATCCACCTCCAGAAAAAGAACTGATAGAATCTAAATGCAGATTATAGCATACTTTTTTAACTTTATTTTTTTCCTTTTTGGGTGGGTATCTGTTTTATTTTGCCACATGGATAATATGGAAATGGTTTTTAAAGCGGTACACGTATAATCCTCAGAAAATTACCTTCTCAAGGAGGAGAGAGAGGGAAAGCATTTGTTACTTAAAAATTGTTTAAAAGCATATAAAAATTGTTTTTACATGAATTATATGTAATGAATTACATGAGAAAACAATAAAATTTAAAGATGTTCGAATATAAAACAATAACAAAAACACATTATAACCCCCCCCAGCTGAGATCAGAAACTGTTTCATTTTTGCCTTTGTAACTCAGTGCTAGTATAATAGTCCATACATAGAAGATATTTAATAAATGTTACATTCTTCTCTGCGATATGTTTGAGAGAAAAAGGAGAAAGGACTATGGAGAATTCAACAACAGACTTAAGTAGTATTTAATAAGTACTCATTGCATGCAAAGGACTATGGGAAGCTTAGAGATATAAAAGCAAATAGAGGTCTCTGCCCTCATGGAACTTACAGACCAGCAGAGCACATAAGATACATTCAATTTAATAAATATTTAATATATTTCTATGTAACTAACTTGAATCCAAAGCAAAAACATGATTACCATCTCTGATTCCAATGGGGAATCAGAAAAGAGACTTCATGGAGACAGCGGACACTGAAGGACCAGAGGTAAGTACTTTATTATCAGTCTGGGGGTAAGGGAGAGTTGGGGCCTTGTAGTGAGCTGTTGTCTCCAGAAGCTGCCGGATCACTCTCTGGGAAGAGATCTGCTGTGTCTACTCAAATCTCTCCGACAGATTCTTCTTCCTGTAACAAACCGTTGTCTCCAGGCAGTTGCTGTTAACTCTTGTCCAAAGAAGTGACTTCCCTTCCTGCAGAGAGCCCCGTCAAGCCTGATGCAATTCAGAGTCTTCTTCTTTTCCTGGAGTGCTGTCCTCTTTATCCTCCCAGAGAATGGGCGTGGGATAATGCAAGGGCTTCTGGGAAGAACCACTTCAGCCAATGGGCTTGCTCCTTCTATCAAGTCAACCTGAGTTCTCACCTTGTAATTGTCCAGAAAACCTGAATTCTCACCTTGTCACTGTCCAGACAACCTCAGTTCTCACTTAGTAATCCTAACAGGGCCTTTTTAAAAAAAATAAAATCCAGTAACAAGCCAATAAAATAACCAAATGCAGCTGCAGTGAGCAACCCTAGCGGGGCCAGATTTCTGGTTTATTGTTGTCCATGATCTACATCCTACTCCATTTCACTTACATACATACATTTCCCTGTGATGTATTTTAAAGCACTATTTGCAAGCTGGTTTACACATACATATTATAGTCAGGACTTGGAAACGAGACCAGTTTAACTAGGGCACTTATTAGTATTCAACGTCTTGATTTTCTTTGGCCAAACTTTTTTTTTCTTCAGAAGATCATTTCTTTACGTTCTTTTTCACTTTCCAAAATTGCTTGAACTGCAGTTTTGTCTTTGACAGCCTCTTCTCAGTTACTGACTTTTATTCTAGAAATAAAATCCCAGCACAAAGGTTGACAAATTCATGTGCATTTCTACACTCAGGGGCTTTCAATAAAACTCATCTTGGATTTTCCCATGTTATCAGGAAATTCCTTATGCGTTTCTTTTAATCCATCCTTTAATTTGGGCAAAGGCAAGAGCCAAAGGAATTTTCCCAATCTAATAAAGACACCACTAATCTCCTACTAGTCTGCCTTAACCTTAATTCTGCGTTCTTCCCTCTAATTCCCCAATGTCTCAGAACCCAGCCTTTCTGTTGGAAATCCAGTCTCTAATCATCATAAACATCACTTCATTCCTTCAAGAGATATTTAGTGAGCTTTCACTAGGTTCAACAAACTGTGCTAGGTATTGGGGGTGTGAAGAGAGATAAGGAAGAAAAAGAAATGGTCCCTGTTCACACAGTCCTTGCAATCCATAAAAAGAAAAGATATATTTATACAAGTAAATATAAGTTATAGTGGTAAAGGGCAATAAGAAAAGTATGAAGTGCTCTAGGATTTAGAAAAGGAATGGGATATTGGATTACTAGGGGAGAAGGGAAGTGGGAAAGGAGGGAGAAAAATTTGGAACACAAGGTTTTGCAAGAGTGAATGCTGAAAATTATCTTTGCATTTATTTTGAAAAATAAAAAGCTATTTAAAAAAAAGAAAGAAAACAGGTTACTTCTGAAAGTATGGGAAGAATTCTTGGAGGAAATGAGGCTTCTGAACATTAGACCCACACTAATGATGGGTGAGGGTTGAGGATTGCCATTGACAAAGGAAAGACATGTCAGGTCAAGAATTCTAAATAGAATCGAAAGATTTGAGTTCGAGCTGAAAGGGAATCCAGGAATCATGTAGTCTAACTTCTTTATTTTGCAATTATGGAATTGAAATGAGGGGCAGCTAGGTGGCGCAGTGGATAGAGCACCAGCCTTGAATTCAGGAGGATCAGAGTTCAAATCTGGTCTCAGACACTTAATACTTCCTAGCTGTGTGACCCTGGGCAAGTCACTTAACCCCAGCCTCAAAAAAAAAAAAAAAAAAAAAAGGAATTGAAATGACTTGTCTAAAGTAAGAAGAAAATCTAGGATTCAGATGAAAATTCTGTAATTCTGAATCCCAAGTTCATAAGTCACAGAAAGAGATTGTTCTGAAGACAACTATTAGTGCAGTTGGGCTGTAGGGGAAATGTTGGGAAATGAGATTGGAAAGTTATCTATAATCAAAGCATGGAGAGCTTTGAATATCAGGCAAAAAATTTTGAATTTTTTTTCATACTGTATGAGGAGAGGAGCTGTATCATCAGAACTGCAGTTTTCAATGTTAATGGGGCACCAGGATGTAAAATGAATTGAAGGGGGCAGAGGGTCCTGAAAGCTAAGACACTTGTTAACAGACAACGGCAAAACTAAACTGTTATGGCAAATGTCCAGATAGAAAATGAAGATGTGGATTCAAACTGGGGGGTATCATTGGGAATGAAGAGAAGGGAATGAATTTAAGAGATAGTTCAGAAGTGAAATAGCCATGGTTTAATAACCAATTGTCTGTGGGAAGCAAGAGGACTATCCAGGAATAATCTAATTCAAACCTAAGTGATGGGGAGACTTGTGCTATTAACAGACTTGCTTCCTAGGGGTGGTTAAAAATGTCAAGTGTGCAAGGAGGTAAAGGACCAAGTAGACTATGAGGAAAGAAGGATGGCAAGGAGATTTTCAAAAGTTTGATAGAAGAATGGAGAATGAGGCGATGGTAACTCAAGATGACATATAGCAAGAGCCAGAGAAAGCTTTCTTAAAATAAAGAATGGCTGAGCAAGTTTGTATAGAAGGAAGAATCTAAAGAGAAGAGACATACAGAAACAAGAGAGATGCAGAGAGACAGAAAAAGAGTTGATAGAATAAAAACCTGGAAGGGGCAGGAGGAGGATGCATCTAAGATGAAAATGGAGGAGCAATGTTGGCAACACGATGGGAGAAAACTCAAGGGATCCCAAAAGGAGGTAACTTGACCAGTTTTTATAAATTTTATAAAAAATATTGAATGTGACAGAGCCATGAAGAGATTTTCATTGCATGATGTTGTCAGGTCTTTATTGAACTTTTCTTCAATGGCTCCAACTGCAGCCAGCTCACAACAGTGAAAGGTCATTGCCAAAAAGGTACCAATGAGCTACCAGTATATTTAAAAAAAAAAAAGAACCAGAAATGCTGAATCAAAGCCAGAAATGGCTAGGAAGACCTTCCGGTACAGGGCTGAGATCTTGGCTTTTTGTGTGCTCAGAGAGAGCTGCGATGAGTTTGGACTCCAGGCTTCTTGCCAGCTTCCTGCCCCTGCTCCTGTCCTAGAGAAGTTGCAAACGAGTTCCTCTAGTTAAACTAATCAATCAGTCAGACTTTTTAGTCACTTCCATTCAGTCAGCTAAAAACTTAACTATGTTATCACCTGGCACCGAGGTTTTTCCATCTTACCTATTAAATTATCATGAAAAATGTCATCAGATGCCTTGTTTAAATATAGGTACTCCATGCACTTGATTTTGGAGCTAGGGGAGTACCACAGCAGGAGTGCTGGATCTGGGCTCACAAAGATGTAAGTCCAAATCTGCCTTCACATATTCTTCAGCTGTGTGACCCTGAGTAAGTCACTTTAACTGTGTCTGCCTCGGTTTCTGCATCTGTAGAAAAATATGGGGATAATAGACCTTTTATCCAAGCTTCTTGTGGGATTGATAATATTTGTGAAAAGCTGCACAAAATTCAAAATGTTATATAAATATATGCCATCATTATTGTTATTATCATCCTCATTATTACTATTATTAGTGTAGCTAACAATTTCTTAAAAAGAAAATAGGATTTTAATGGGATGGTTCCGACAATAACAAACACTAACTTAACAAATACTAATTAAGTGCCTACTATATAGAGAGCAGAGGCAGGAGAAAAGAGAGAGAGGGAGGGAAGGAGAGAGAGAGGAGGAAGGAAAGGAGGGAGGAAAAAAGAGAGGGAAAGAGGGACACAGAGAGAAAGGAAGAGAGAGAGGGGAGAGAGGGAGGAAAGAATGGAAGGAGGAAGAGAGGGAGGGAGGGAGAGAGAGAGACAGAGAGAGAGAGACAGAGACAGAGAGAGACAGAGAGAGAGAGAGAGAGAGAGAGAGAGAGAGAGAGACAAAGAGAGACAGACAGACAGAGAGAGACAGACAGACAGAGACAGAGACAGACAGACAGAGACAGAGAGAGAGAGAGAGACACAGAGAGAGAGAGAAAGAGAGAGACAGAGACAGACAGAGAGAGAGAGAGACAAAGAGAGAGAGAGAGAGAAAGAGAGAGAGAGAGAAAGAGAGAGAAGGAGAGACAGAGAGAGAGAGAGAGAGAGAGAGAGAGAGAGAGAGAGAGAGAGAGAGAGAGAGAGAGAGAGAGAGAGAGAGAGAGAGAGAGAGACTGAGACTTTAATTTAGATGTAACTCCTGCTCTCATGGAGTATATAGTCTAGGAGAGGAAAGAGATGAATGCAGTAAGATATGCAGAGAAGAGCCGATGAAGAATTACAGGAAGTCCAAATGGAGCTTTTACATAATGTACACTTAATAAATGTTTATTGAATTCAATGTAATCTCTCTGGGCCCAGAACCAGAAACTTGGATGCCCTTTTGTACCTCTCTTGGGCTTCAGCTCCTTCTGAAAAATGTTTGCTCTGCCTTTTCCATCTAGAACACTCTGATTGATGGGAAAGATGAAAACAAAAGGAAACTGAATAGTCCTGACGCTGCTTGCCCAGAATGTGGCGATTCTAACTAATCTTCCAGATTTCAGATTCACTCCTTTCCAATTACAAAGGTCTAACCGTATCAGGCTCCAGCTCAACAGTCTTCAGTGGCTCCCTTTTGCTGCTCCATAGCCTAAGATTTAACGTGCCCCACAATCTAACTCCAGCCTAGCCCTCCAATTTATTTTGTTTTTCTCTTTTAAGTATTTTATATTCCAATTATTGCAGATTTCCAATTATTGCTGTTCACCAAATCAAGCATTCCATCTCCCATGTCTGTGCTTTTTTCATCAGTTTCCTCTATGTCTGGAACGCCTCCCGTCCGCATCTCCTCATTCGGAGCTTTCTTCGAAGCTCGTTGTGAGTGCCCCCTCCTACCTGAATACTTCCTCATTCTCCTTTCTTTCTTCAAATTATCTCCTATTGCTTTACTGATTTATATTGCTGTCTACATCTTGCATCCATCAGTGTAGTGTAAGCGCCTTAAAGACAAGTCTTTGTCTTTGATCAAGGCATAGTGGTTTGCACATGGATGTTTAATTGTTGAATTAAATAAAATTAAATATATTAATAATAGAATAGATCAACCTTGTAATCTTGGGCAAGTCAAGCACTCAGGCTCAGGATCTTCATCTTTAAAAGGTAATAATAAGCACGTAATACCTGTTTCTCGGAGTTGTTATGAAGATCCGATGAGATGTTGTGTGTAAGGAGCTTTGCAATCTTGAAGTGCTAATAAGTGTCTGCTTCTAGTATTCCCAAAGTCATAGCGCTCTCCCTTCCTGTCCCTTCTCTAAGTAGAGTTCTTTCATTGTGTCCTTTAACATTTCCCACAAGACTGTGCTCTTTCTGGACCCTCTGGCCCCATTCCTCCAGATTCTTTTGTGTTCATTTCTTTTTGTTCTTGTTCTCTCATTTCCATTGCTGTTGTCATCTGATTGTGTCTGAGACTCTTTGTGACCCCGTAAAGCCATGGAGTTTGCTTGGCGAAGATATCGGACAGTTTGCCATTTCCTTCTCCAGTGGATTAAGGCAGAGATTAAGTGACTTGTCCAGAGTCTAACAGCAAGTTAGTTTCTGAAGCCAGATTTGAACTCAGCTCTTCTTGACTCCAAGCCCAAGCCACTTCATTTCCATTATATAGGTAAATATATTATATATGTGACATATGAATTTTATAATTCTTATATATCATATAATCATCTATGTCTGTGCATTATAGATGTCATTACACACTACAAATTCATTAAGTCTGTTTAAATCACCTTCTTAATAAATAAAGGCAAAATGTGTTTCCTTTCCCTTTTTGTAGAAGTAAAGGACTGGGAACATGGGATATTACATATACTGCCAGATACTGCTTATTTGTCTGTTGATTTCACTGAATTGCCTTTTTCTCTCTCTTTAAACCTTTATTATAAGGGATGGTTTGACAGTAGTCTGGAGTTTTAAAAAACCTAGCTACTGGGGTATTTGTGTGTATATGTATGTGTTTAAAATATATTTATATAGAGAGAGCATGTGTTTGTATAATATATTTTGCATTATATGCATTTTATATATGTGCGTGAAATATATACATATGCATATATATTTATATTTTTATATAAAAAGCTGAAGTCTCAGCACAGTCACACTGGTTTATTTAGAATGCTTCCTTCCCTCTTTTCTTCCTTATTTAGAACCCTATTTGAACACCCTATTTGGGGAATTCAAGAAGTGCTGATTCAAGGAGTGCTCTGGAATAACTCTTTTCCACGGATCATTTCAGAGATCCCAGGCCTAATCTAAGCCGCCAGAGTGGGAGCAAAAGGATGGATTTCTCCTCCTTGGAAGCATCGGCAAAGAACAGTCACCTAGCACTCAAGGGGGAGGAGGACATAGGGGAATGGTGATTGGTTAAAAATGAGGAAGAGAAAAGAGGAAAAAGAAAATGAAAATTTAAAAGTAAAGGAGGAGAGTGAAAAAGAAAAGAGAATGGAGAAAAAAGAAAAAGAGAATGCAAGGAGAGGAGCAGAAGTCGAGGAGATTGTGGAAGAAAGAAGGATTAAAAGTTTTCAAATAGTTCTTAGGAAGAAGGGAAGGTCAGCCAACATTTCAACTTGGCAAGGGCAGAGCCCATAGTCCCTGATCCCCAGCCCCATTTCTCAAGGCTGAGAAGAGAAAACGCATTGGCAGAGATGGCCCTTTGTCTGTGTGCTTTAAGTTGTGGTTAGAGTTTGAGTAGGATTTGGAAGGAAACAGTTCATAAACAGTTTGTTCTTATAGAAAGGGGTGAGGCAATGATTGCGATAATGCAAAGGGAAAGAAAATCCGAATGCTGTGCAACTATATATATAGTTAATAAGTGATTGTTGAATTGGATGAAGCTAAATTAAATTAAACCTACTGATAATAGATTATCTGCTTAAATAAACAAAGCAATGTGCTTCCTTCCCCTCTGTGTAAATGGAGGACTTTGGGCATGGAATATTATGTATATTTATACTGTCTGTCAGATATTGCTGATTCATCAGCTGGTCTTGCTGATGAATGCTCTTCCTCTGTCTCTCTGTCTCTGTCTCTCTCTCTGTCTCTCAATCTATCTCTTCTCTCTGCCTCCCTATGTCTCTCTCATATTCTCTCTCTCTCCTACTTCTCTCCTCTATTTCTATCTCCCTTTCTGTCTCTCAATCTGTTTCTTTCTCTTCTCTCTGTCTGTCTCCCTGTGTCTGTCTGTCTCTCACTGTCTCTCTGTGTCTGTGTCTGTCTTTGTGAGTATATGTGTTTCTGTCTCTGTCACACACACACACATACACACACACACACACACACACACACACACACACACACACACCCTCTATTATAAGAGATGGCTTCACAGTAGCCTAGTATTTGAGACCTATGCCCCTAGCTACTGGGGTAAGGACTCACTATTTGACAAAAACTGTTGGGAAAACTGAAAAACAGTGTGGCAGAAAGTGGTTGTAGATCAACATTTATAGTGTATACCAAAATTCCAAGCTCCAAGCTGTATACCAAGATTTACACATAAAAGGTGACATCATAAGCAAATTAGAAAGAAGAAATGACCTGTCACATCTAAGCAAGAACTAAACAAGAAATAGAGGATCACAGAAGATAAAATGAACAGTTTTTATCATATAAAATTTAAAAAGCTTTTGTATAAAACTAATATAATTAAAATCAGAAGAGAAGTAGATAAGTATATATGTGCGTGTGTGTGTGTGTAGAAATCTTTGCAGCAAGTTTCTCTAATAAAGGTCTCATTTCTAAGATATAAAAAAGTTAAATTTTAAAGAATGAGAACCATTGCCCATTTGATAACAATCAAAATATATTATCAGACAGTTTTCTGAGGAAGAAATCCATACTATAAGTAACCATATAAAAATACTCTAAATCGCTAATAATTAAAGAAATAGAAATTAAAACAACTTTGATTTTCTACTTCACACTATTAGACGGGCAAAGTTGATCAAAAAAAAAAGGTAAATAACAAATGGTAGAGGGGCTGTGGGAAGATAAATATACTAATGACTTGTTGGTAAAGCTGTGAGCAAGTCTAATCATTCTAGAAAATAAGTTGGAGCAATGCTCCCAAAGTTATTAAACTGTGCATAAATTTTAGCCTAGAAATACTACTACCACAACTACTCCACAAAGAGACTAAGAACAAAAAGGACCTATACATACCAAAAATGTGTGCTTACAATAGCCCTTTAGGCAATGACAAAGAATTAGAAACTAAAGGTGGTACTCTTCAATTGAGGAATAGCTGAACGAGTTTTGGTGTATGAATGTGATAGAATGTAATTGTGCAGTAAAAAATGATGAAGAGGACAGTTTCAGAGAAACTTGGGAAGAATTACATGAACTGATGCAGAGTGAAATAAACAAAACTAAAACATTTTATATAATAAAAACAATATTACAAAGAGAGACAACCTGAAAAATGCAATAACCAGATACAATTCCAGAGGACTGATGATAAAAACATGCTGCTTACCCTAGGATACAGAAGTGTTGGACTCAATGAAGACATCTTTTTTTTTTCTTCTTTTGACATGACCAATGTGGAAAGCTAAGCTATTTTGTTTGTCTGACTATATATGTTGGTAACAGGGAGCTTATTTTTCTTGCTTTCCCAATGATAGAAGAGAAGGGAGGATGTTAGAATATGTGATGAAGAGAAGGCAGATCTTTGTATGAAAAAAAAAAATTTAAATAAGAGATGGCTCACTGTGTGGGAAAAAGATATATATTTTAAAAGGAAGGTAATATAAAGCAAAAGATGTTGACAAAGTGACCTTTTTTTAATTAAAGAAATTAATTTAGGGGGTAGTGATTTATATTAAATCAAAGTCCAGTTGGGATAGCAGCCATGAGAAAAGAGAATGTGAAATTTAAAAAGCCATTTCTTTCATCCTTTCATTTTTTTTTCTTCCCATAAAATCATCATAACATATTCTCATTTTCTAGGAATCAGTCATCCTTCCAGGTGCAATATCTTAAGAACACCATTGCTTTATGTTTCAGTTACTAAATTTGATAGTTCATTCTCAACACTCGCTCAATCTCAAATTATCCCGCCCTTCCCTAATTGTATTGCCTCCTACCCTGAAGAGAAGCTTCTGGGTATTAATGACTAGTTGTTGTTTTGTTTTGGTCTTCTCATCTCCAGTTCAGAGCCCAGCACATGACTTCCAGCCTGACCCACTTTCCTGAATTCTCTACCTCCTCATCCACAGCCTTCCCATCCTGCTGAAATCCCTCTTTCCTGATTGGTTTCCCAACCATCATTTCAGGAGAGGCCCCTAGCCAAACCACATCTTGACCAGGATTGCTAAAGGGAGTCCCTGCAATATTTGGAAGGATGCAGATTAATTACAAGGATCTGACAAAGTTTAGCCAACTAGGAGCCTGGGAGCAGAAAGCATAAGCCTATAAAGTGGAATTCAGTTGAAAAATTAGACTTTAGAAGACCTTAGGGTTTGTTTAGCTTGCTGGCTCAGAAGGTTTTTATTACCAAAGAGATAAAGACGGCCCTTGGGGCTATTAAGCTAAGGTGCTGTCAGCCTTCCCCCTGAGACTGGTAGGGGCATTTAGCAGAGAGCATTTTGGCAGAGAGAAGAAAATGCTCAGCAGAGAAAGCAGCTGACCAGATCACCTCATCAGTGAGCATCAGAAGCATTAGTGCTCTGGTGTTATGGCGTCTTTTGGCTACTGAGGCTCCCTCCATATGTGCTCTTGTGGGTTTCCTTCCCTGCACTGGTAGTGAAACATTGTGGAAGAAGGTGCTCTCCTCTGCATGGGGGTGGACAGGGATAGAGACTTTCTTGCTTATTTCTGGGAAAGATTTTTAAATATATTTTTCACTTTCTTACTTATTGTCAGCGCCCTTAGCTCTTTCCCATGAGTTTTATGCTAGTTGCATGAAAGACAATCACAGAGCACAAGCAAGCATCCCTATTACAATATGTGGTAAAACAGAAATTAAGGAAGTTTTGCAGAGTAGGGTAGGCAATAGAATGCACAGGGTAGATTGGCTTGTCCACTTGGAAGAGAGAGAGGATAGCAGCTCCATACCAGAGAAGGACACACACAGTAGGGTCTGGGAATGCAGGCAGGGGCAATCAAGGGACAACTTTTCACCACATCTGGCTCCGGGACCACCGTGAGCCCCGCCAAAGTTGGCGCCATCTCTCTCCAACTCTGCTCTTCTCTCTCTAGTCTCTCCAAAGTCTATCTCTCCCAATATGTGCCCTATCTCTCAGGAATATCTGGGCTCAGAGAGATGCTCTAACCAGCCCCCACGGTGCAAAGGTCCCTCAGTCAATCAGCAGCACATCCCCTACATGGCAGGCAGCATCCCAGGACTGTTGTCCAGGGAACGGCCCTCCTGGGCAGGGATATTATAATTCTTTTATTTTATATTATTCTCACGCTCAACATTCCAGCCAAAGCAGAAGACTGGGTGTTCTCTGATCTTGTCCTGCGTGTTTGTGCATGTTATCCCCCATACTCATAAAGCACTCCTTCTTTGTTTCTGCCTATTGGAGTCCTCCAAGCTGGGCTCTAGTACCCATCCTTCATGAAGCCCCCCCTTCTTATCTTCTTTACCTTCTCAAATTTTCCCATTGGGTTTTGTCTGAATTTCTTTTTGGACTATACAAAATGCTACCCTTTACTGTATTTTCTTGTCTATGTATCATGACCCTTTAGGACAATAAAAGACAGGTCATTTTTCACTTTTATATCTTCACTATACAGAACAGTGCTTTGCCCACAGTAGGTGATTCAAAAACTGAACCGATAATTTACAGTGTGGAAAAGTTGATCAAATCCTTTTCCAAGAGTAGCTTTTTTGTGGGGAGGGAACAAGAGGAAATAAAGAGGAATAAAGGATGTAAAGAGAAAACTCTCAGGAGAACAAACAAAATTATGTCTGCTTCAGTTTTCCTGCCGTCATGTCCCATTTCCTTGAACCCACAAAAAAGTAAACAGTCAGGAACTAAATGGGATGGGAGCCTCGAGAATTTTCACGGTGCAAAAGTAAGGGTACTCAGAGGAGAAAGAGGGGAAAGATGGGTTGGGGAATACTAATATAGTACTCTGATTTAGGCTCAACTCTTCCAGAAATAATTTTATTGAATTTAACATTAATCTATACCTAAGCTATTTCTAGCTTAGGGAGAGACTTGTTCAGTCATGGATGACTCTGTGATGCCATTTGGGATTTACTTGGCAGGTACTGGAGTGCTTTGCCATTCTTTCTCCAGGCCATTTTATAGATGAAGAAATTGAGGCCCACAGAGGAGGCGACTCTCCTGGTCACACAGTCTGAGGCCACATTTGAATCCAAGTTCCTATTTCCAGCCTCCTCATCCTACCCACTTACCAAAATTAGCATAGGTGCCTGTGACCTCTGACATGATGCTCTGCCCCAACAAGTTTTTTTTTTCTTTTTTTGAGGCTAGGGTTAAGTGACTTGCCCAGGGTCACACAGCTAGGAAGTGTTAAGTGTCTGAGACCAGATTTGAACTCAGGTCCTCCTGAATTCAAGGATGTTGCTCTATCCACTGTGCCACCTAGCTGTCCCCGGCCCCAACAAGTTTTCAGGGAACATTTAGAAAGATCTTGAAGAAGGAAAAGATCATCCCAGTTCCTACCTGAACCTCTTCCCCTTGAGTTTGACCATTATCTTGACCTTGAATTAAAAAAAAAAAAAAAAAAAAGACACCATCCATAGATAGGTCATAGTACCAATTATTGCAGATAGTAGGGAAGTAATCATTAAGTTGGGTTATCACTCTTACTCCACTTCAAAGGAAGGCCTGAGCTTTTATTCTTTCCATTTTCTTGAAAGGAAAAGGTTCAAGACCGGAGAAATAGTATTTCTTATCATTCCACTGAAACTAAAAGAGAGCTTTTCAAATATGCTTCCACAGTGAGCAAAGTCAGACTGGTTTTTTCATGCAGATGCATTTTGCAGATGCACATTTTGGGGTCTGTGAAAGTCCGTTCTACTTCTTGGGAAGCCAAGGGGACAAGTACAAGAAACCTTCCCAGTTCCCGGGGAACTGTGTCATGGCCCACTTCAGCGAGAAAGGCCGAGAGCGAACAGCACTGTCCTGTCCTGGAGCAGCTCGGTGACAGAAAGGCTCATAGCGAGTTGATCTTTTCAAAGTGAAAACCCAACAAAACTGTGTACAAAATTGGATGTTTATTTCCACCATCTGCATGGCAATATGAGTTCAAGTTATAATAGCATCCGCTCTCCATCAGTATTAGGGAGCCATTTAACCAGCCACATCCATTTGCTGATTATAAACACGCACTAAAAAAAAGTGGCTAGTGACATGTGTATCCGCACCTGCTGCCTTTGTGTGCATCAGTCAATTTCATGCCTAGGAAGCTCTGGGCTCCATGGGGATGGCAATGGAAGCAGTTTTTTGTTTTATTTTGTTTTCCTGGGGAACAGCATCAACTGAGCTGGCTTAAAAATACACTTAACACAAATAGAAGGGAATAAATGGAAAATAGATGATGATTGTAAATACAAACAAAAATGTGAATTTCCTAATGTTACAAGGCCCATTTGCCTGTAATTAGTAAATATAAATGGAAAAGTATTTTACTGGCCCTGGAACAAAAGTTAGCAGGAGGTCATTGTGTGAAAGGCTCATGACTCCAAGGGAAAGTCTTGTTCAAGTTACAGGGCTTTGTAAATAAAGAAAGATGAAGAAGTTGAGGAGGAAGATGGGTCAGAGCCAAGAAGAACAATCAGCAAATACAACTAGAATAGAAATCAGAGTAAGGGAATTTGGGTTTAGTTTGTTTTTTAATAGTTATTTAGCACTTGGAACAACTAGTTATCAAGAATAGGACCACAAATTTAGAAGGAGATTGAACCACCCAGATTAACTGATTCCCTCTCATTTACATATGAAGAAACTGAGATTGAGAATAATTAAATAAAAGCGGAAGTGATCTCCCCAGCCTTGTCACACTTTACCCTTCACCCATGCCAACATCCACATGCATACAAACAGATAGGGTCTTTTCCCCATAAATAGCATCCTTATTTTGTATGCTACTTAGTGCATTGCTTGCCCAGGATCAAAAATTACTAATTTACCCATTACATGTGAGAAGACTGTCACAAAGCTATGGTGACTTTAGTTTGCAGATTCAATATCCAAAGGAATCGTTCCTCTCATCTTGAAGTGACCCTGCAATTTATATAACCAATAGATGAAATAGAAGTACTCTGTGAGAGTGGTCTAGACTCCCAAGATTTTTCACTTGCTGACATCCAAGTTCACCATGCAACAATTGAACAATCTCTTGCCACTGTGAGTGTTATCGACAAAATGAGGGAATTGTACTAAATGAGTTCTAAGGTACCTTCTGGTTATAAAATTATAAATATGTTGAAAAAATATAAATTGAAAAATAAAAATATGAGTAAATATATTTAAAAAATTAAAAATAAAGACATGAAAAAATAAAAATAGTAATTTTCCAGCATTCAAGATGGAGATCATTTGCATGAGACCACTGCTTTAAATCACTGATTTTCAAATTTTTAAAAATAAAAATTTTATTTTATTTAAATAGCTAAATTTAAGCAAACACCAAAACCAGATAAAAGGACAAATTTTTAAAGGAAGTCTAGAGATACAGGCACCCAAATTGATGCATCTACAATTCTGGAGCTTCTTTCACTCGTGAATTTTTGCTTTGCTTTGTTTTGATTTTTGGTATTTTTCTTATTTCCTATTCTCAAGTCCCTCTGGCCTTTCTGATCCCATTTTGCCTCCTTTCTTTCTGGATTCTGAGCATTCAGATATTGGTATTTTTTTTTTTTTAATCTCCCCAATTGATCCTGATGATTTTGATTCCTCATTGGCTCCTACTCTGGAAAGACTTGTTGGTATGATACATATCTCGTAAAGTCTCTGCCCACTTGACTGGCCTGTGCCCAACAAGTTACTTCCATACTTTAAAGTAGCCATAACCTTGATTATTTTGTTTATCCCTGCCTTTACCTTTTAAAAAAGAAAAACACTGACCACTCATACATTCAATGTGATACCAAAAGCTCCTCCTGGCAATTTGTCCTCAGTCTCAGATTGGGATTTTCTTGAAATAAAAGGCTTCCTTAATTTGGGGAAGTTGAGTTTTGTCTCCGAGTCATCACCACTTGCAGTTTGGCAGAGGTAAAAATAGTATCTCTAATACCTTTTGCTGATGGCAGTCGCAGATCAGTGGGGATGTAGGAAAGGGCATCTTCCCAGGAAGGGAAAATTTCCATCTAGAAAGCAAGCTGAAGAGCATTTAGTCTTCTGGATTCTCTTGTTGGTGTCATGGGAATCTGTGGGAGGGTGTTCCTGCTTTAAATGACTTGATTAAATTAAAACAAATCAAATTTGACTTGTATTGAGACACACTACAGGCTAACATTGACATATATGGATGTATTCCACATAGATAAGTATAAGCATAAAACATAAGTATAAACATAAAACATTTTATCACTGTAAGACGTGCACAGCTAAGGCACGAATAACTATATGGGAGAGGGAACTGTTTCTTGCTTTCACATGTGTGTTGCTTTATTAAAAGAACTGAACAGGCATCCTTCATATTTGGGGGAAAAATTCATTTCTGGCAAAGATGACATTAAAGTGAATCTCATTTTAGACCCCATGCTGACTCCAAAAATGAAAAAATTCCAAAGAAATCTAAATGTTTTGAAAGTGGTAATGAACAGTTTAAGATGGCAGCCACTCTGTAACAATAACATCAGGGATACTGGTTTTCTGTACTGCAATTCTGCATCACTAACTTCCTATTGGACGATTCTGATCGGTTCTTCCGAATGTATTTGAAATTCGACATCTTTAAGCAGAATTCATCATTTTTCCCCTTTCTTCCTAGCTTCCTATTTTTGCTGAGGGCACTCCCACCCCTTCAATCTTAGAGACATCCTCAACTTTTCACTCTCCTTTACTTCCTATATCCATCATCAGTAAGATCCGATCAATTCTACTCCCTTAACATCTCTCTAGAACATCCCCCTTTCTTCACTCACAACTACTCAGGGTCCTCAGCACATCTCCCCTAGACAGATTTAAATAATTTCCTAGTGGATCTTCCTCCCTCAAGATTGCCCATACAGCTAAAGCACAAGTCTATGTCCTTCCACAAGTTCCAAGGTCACCTTATTATTCCCTTTCATACATTCCTCACTTCACCAAAGGGGTGTTTGATTTTACTGGAAGTTACAGTGCCACCTCCAGCTGGCTTTCCCTCTTGTAGAAAGCAGCGCCCTTTGCTAAACCACCTTCCTCCAATTTTTCATCTCCTAAACCACCAAAATCGGTTTCTTCCAGCTTCCTAGACCCCCTAATTGCCTCTGTTGTAGGAAAGACAAAGTGGTAAGTGACCATCTTGGCTCTACACCTGATGCAGTATCTGGTATGACTTCCCAAGTATTATGCAGCAGCATTCAGTGACAAGAGGAATTATCATTACTCTGTACACATCTAGATCTATAGCCATGTGGTACCTACAAGTGCCAAAAATGTGATATCAAAGTGAAGAGACCTTCCACCATACCATTAGAACTTAAATGATAATAATGAATCATCAAGCACTGTGCCATGGCCACCTAGAGAGTACATGATTATCTATATACATATATGTGTGATTATAGGTTGTAAAGACTGAATTGCCTGTAATAATATAGTGATTACAGTATGGTACACTGTGCGTGGTCATTTTTATCCAAGGTATAATCAACAGCAGACTTTACTGAACTACTTTTAGTCTAGGCTGCCTGCTGAACCATCAGTTCAATCATCAATTTTAAAGTTTGAAATAGTCTTAAGAACAGCTGGGTTTTCTGCATTTTCAAGTAAGATTATGTAGAATAAATTAAATACTGGCCTGGCTGCTTTTTTGCTGGTAATATAGTATAGATCAGAAACTAAATAGCAAAATTAATATTCTACTGTGAATTTTAGTATAACAACAATCTTAGTGAGTGATTGATTTGCTATGGTCTGCTGACTGCATCAAAAGCTTTGATCAATTAATGTAAGTTGTAAAAGTCTCTATATACTCATATGCACACATGAACACATTTTTATCAATGTATCCGTCGCCAGTAGCAATAGTATCCTCATGGATAGAGAGCTGGTCCTTGGAGCCAGGAAAACCTGGGTATAAAGTCCTGCCTCTGAAAGCAGAACGGTTATGTAGCCCTGTTGTCAGTTAACAACCTTACTACAGAAAGAGTGCCAACCTGCATTAGTAGAGAGTTCCCTCACCTGGGAGGAGTCTGTACCAACCAGATCACAGATCCAGTCCCTATCTCTCTCTCTCACTTTAATTCTGTTCTGCCTCTCTGAATGAGACATCACTTTAACTCTGTTGTGTTGTGACCTGAAATTTCACTTGTATAAAAGCAAATTATATTCCTCATGAGCCCAAAGGCATTTTCAAATTTAAATGCAAAAGGAAACTGAAAGACTCCCAAATAAAAGCTTTGAAAAAAGCTGTTTTCTAAAAAGTTTCAGATAATTTATCTAAAATCAATTATACTTTTAAAATTAAAACTGCACCAGGGACTAGAACAATAATGGTCAAAGTCCTACAGGATAAATTGGATTTCAATGGGGAATACCAATGGATCCAATACAACTTAATGCAGTTTAATTTTATGAAATTAAGATTATGCCTATAGAATTCAAATATGAAAGCCTGCAAGTAAAAAATGGACAATGATATGGATCGGTACTATTTTTGCATTTCCAAATAAAGGACTAGATAATTTAGAAAATCCTTTAATGGCTTTAAGCTTTCTGTCTCCTCTAACAAACCCTTTGCAGCAATTGCTAAGATACTTTTTTTCCCCTTTAATCAAGAATCATGGTACATAGTTCTCATTACAGGTGTAACTGCTCGAGGTGATTTCAGAACGAGACTGAAACTGAATAACTAAATCAAAGATACAAATTGTGCCAGGAACTTACAAAAGGAAAAAGAAAAGAAGAGCAAAGAATATGATAATCAGAAGTCCTTTCAGATTTTATTTGCACATGGGACAAAATAAAATACGACTCACTAGTATTTGATGATTTCAAAAATATAAATGTAAGCATTGTTTATTTTTAATATCAAACATATTTCTGGAAACAACTTTTTCATTCAGCAAAACAAGTAGGTAAAGGATTAGTTGTCCTTCACTGGAAATTTCCCATTATAATGATAAAACAAAAAAACTCATTCTACAAAAATAGACAATTCTTCATGTTTTAGTTAAGAATTAAAGCCGACCCTACCTGCTAACAAGTACAAACATTCTAGAATTTCTGTCTGACCTGAGATTGAACAATGATAATCCAATGATTATTGATCTTGTGTTTGTTGTGCAGCATTCAAAATACTCCAAGAAAGAGACAAAAAAATAAAGTTAAGGCATAAAAGGAATAAATATGCAAATAAAAATTAATAGCATGTGTCAGGCTACAGGAAAATACTATTTATCGTAACTACAAACAGCTCTTTTTAGTTTGTGTGACTTAATAGTATGAATACTTTTTTAAAATTTTTGCATCGTCTTAAAGAGTTATTATAACATTTTGGATACCAAACTTTAATGCTACTAACGCTGTTCAATGCTATTCTTAAAACATTATCAAGGGGCAGCTAGGTGGCGCAGTGGTTAGAGTACCAGCCCTGAAGTCAGGAGGACCTGAGTTCAAATTCTACCTCAGACACTTAACATGTCCTGGCTGTGTGACCCTGGGCAAGTCACTTAACCCCAAATGCCTCAGCAAAAAGAAAAAAAACAAAAAAACAAAAAAAACATTATCAATTAGGAGGGGAAAATAAAACAACCATTTCAAATAGTCAAAGGAATTCTATTACATGGGAAGATGAAGAAAACTATTTTATCCAAGTTTATATGCATATGAATTTCTTTGGGAGTTCCTGGAATGGATGCAAATATATATAGTTGTAACTACAAGAATAAGTTACTGAATATCTTTTTAAAAAAACCAACATAACGTCAAAATTTATCCAAATTTTAAATGTCATTAGTCAACTGCCATAACAGTATAAAGACTAGATTTTATTTTTAAATTTTGTACTAGCATAAGTTAAGCATGAATACCATAGCATGTTATGTGCATCTAAAGAAAATGTGCCTTAGAAAATTACCAGTTATATGGGTCAATAATTCAGTGAAAAATAAAATTAGGTTTGATTGAGATGGAACTGAAAATTCCTATCACTCTAAATTATCATCAAGTTCTTTAATATAAAAATGATACTGTGCTAAATAATAGGTTATGTTCAATTATTTAATAGGATTATCAACATGTAAAATTAAATCTTTAAAAACTCGTTACTGACACTGGGTTTCTTTTGAAGTCACTTTATTGTTAATCCAAAAAAATATTAGCATGAGGCTAAAAGTGCCAAATGAAAATAAAAACATGGTCTCAAATACATTAAAATATATACATATAGCAGTAAGAGGCTCATTATGTTAAAATTATAGTTTATTAAAATCAATGTTTGATTTTAATTCATTGAAAGGATATTTTTTTAAAAATCACTTACCCCGGTAGTTGGATTTACTGTAAATTAAGAACCCCACTTCCTATGCAAGAATGGGAAATATCCTCTGCTAGAATTAATATATAACTAAACTGAATTATGAATTCAGCCACAAAAAAAGACTTGGCATTCACAAATATATGACCTCATGAACATGTGATGTTATATACAATTTGGGGGGGGGGGCTAGACACATTCCCCAATCACAAAGATATTTTAGAGCCAGAAATCTAAAACATTTTTTAAAAAAGAGATAATAAAAATAGCAACTCAAACTTTACACATTAAGAACAGAAATGTTATACCATATCTATCATTTATATGTGGATTCATGTAATTTATCTTCAATTAGTATTATTATCTATTCAGCAGCTGAAGCCTAAGAACTGCTGATACATTGCAGATGAAAACATTTGCTAGTCTCTGGGCTCTACCCTTTCTTAAACTAAATGATGATCATACAATACAGATGACTTTTTCTATAAAACAATTTTGGCTTACATGGATATTAAGCTGCAATGCCAGCATTTACATTTGCATCAGTACTTAATTTCCTTTCTTAGGCTCTAGAGATTTTGTTGCATCTGGATGGCTTTTTATTTGTCCTACAATCCCATTTCAAATAGTAAAAATTAAAAAAAAAAAAGCCAACATGATCACTGCATAATGTTTTTATTCATGAATATTTAACTCCTATGAAATGAGTCAAAATTTCAAAAGTAAATTTAATTTTAAAAATATTGTTCAAATTTAAAACATCATTTACAATGAAAACGCAGGAATGAATGCAATGCTTGAAATATAAAATTTCCTAATTAAGAGTTTTAGAGAAGAATGTACATTAACTACCAAGATCTTTTAAATATCATTACATTTGTTTATAAAGTATTCCTTTCACATTTAGTGAAACTGGTGTTGTCATAACTGATGTTTGACAACAGACTGAAAATTTAATGCTTCATGTAAGCCCAGATACCAGAAAATTCTCTCTTTAAAATAAGTTTAATTAGCCAAATCAATCAAAGAAGATGCAATCATGAAATCAAAGGTATAGTCAAATCTCAATTGGGAGTTTGTCTGGCATTTTGATCTATGTGAAACATAAGCCAAATGACTTATATATACTATAGTTATTAAGTCAAAAAATTTCAGGCATACCTTCCCAAGAGAAGCAACTATTTTCACATTATATCATTTTCTACCCCAGCAGATGCACATACCCAATTATGCTTCAGTTAATCAATCCCAGTGTTGGTTGCTCCCCAAAAGATTTTGTAAGCATAGCACAGTACAGCAGCTAGATGAGAAAGATCAAATATCATCATGAGCTTCAAGGAAAGCATATGGAAATGCATTTTTTAAATTGCTTTAATAAAAAAGCATTTTTGGAACCATTCACGTTGACCATTACTTCTGCTTCTCATGTCAAAATAAAGGTTAAAGGAATCTGGGATCAGTGAATTTTAGGATAAAAGGGATCTTAAATATCATCCAATTTTTGCAGAGATGGAAATGGAAGCCCAGAAACTGGTTGATTTGCTCAAGATTATACAATTAGACAGTGACAAATTTGGGATGAAAATACAGGTCTCCTAATTCTCACTCAAATCCTGCAGTCGGTCACTTCGGCACAGCCACAGGGAAATATTTCATTAAAGAGCAAAACTAGATAACTAAAGTCACCACAGAAAATTTGAAAAATTCACCATTTCTTGAAAAGCTCTTTATTTTAATAAAAACAAACTAAAAGGGGGCAGCTAAGTGGCACAGTGGATAGAGCACCAGCCCTGAATTCAGGAGGACCTGAGTTCAAATGTTATCTCAGACACTTAACACGTCCTAGCTGTGTGACCCTGGGCAAGTCACTTAACCCCAGCCTCAGGGGGGAAAAAAATTAATTGAAAAACAAACTAAAAGGTGTTTTTAATCAACCTTCCTTAGGACACGTCTATTTATCTACCAAAATATGAATCACACAATAAGACAAACTTAGAAGATATATAATACATAAATGATAGAGCACAATCAAGAAAAAAAAACAGCTCAAATATTTTAAAGAGAATTATAGGCAATTTTATTATCATTATATTAGTAAAGACCATTCGAATAAAAGTGCATAGCTGACTATTTTTCAATTAGAAAAATGTTAAAGTGTATTTTATTCCGTGGAAGATTATAAAGATTGAGGTATAATTATCAAACAGCCCCAAAACCAAAATAATATAACTAACTGAATTCACTCTGTTCAAGTACATTAACCATTTCCAAAGGAATTATATCTTTAAAAAAATTTTCAAGCAATAAATGAAATATTACAAATGTCAGGAATAATCTTTATTGCCTTCATCGAGAACAAGTGCATTATCCAGATTTAAGGCCATCTCCTGGATATTCACATCTTCAGTAATGTTACAATTATCAACTGCACTGTCACCATGACTCTCTTTGCTTTTTTCTCTTCTCACTGACTTCAAACACTTATCAAGCCTTTTTATGAACAATTCTACATCTTGTTTTTTCATTCCAATTGCTGAGGCAGCATTGAGGTAAGCACAAGGATACTTATTTGCATGTGACATAAAGCCTTTGAAAGTGTGGCCACTCACAGTTTGGACAATCCCCAGAGGCACAACCCTGAAAGGAAAAGTTTATTTGGTCAATTTTTAGCTATTTAATATACTTGATGCTACTGACACAATAACACTTATAAATGTTAATGCATAATAGCAGATATATATACACACACTCATATATATATTCATATACATATACATATATATAAACATACACACACATATATGTATGTAATGTATGTATATATATATTGAAAACAAACCCCGAAATCATACACATCAATACTGCTAGAAATGCATGATCTTAGTCCCTTCCAAATGGCTCTCTGGCCATCCCTCTTCTACCAGACACCAGAAACCGCACTCAAATGTCCTGCATGAGTCAAGCAACAAGTGCTTATCCCTTTTCTAAGGTCCTCAGCACTGGGTTTAGTGCATTGTGGGTGATTTAGAAGAAGGGCTAGTCAAGTGCTTGACCCACCCTGTAGAAGGTATGGGGGGAGGCAGGTGATTCATAAGAGCCAGCTCTTAGAGGTGAGTTCCAAAGCCTGATTTTCATTATTTCGTGGCTAGTTTATTATCGGCAGACTGAGACATGCTCACTCAAAGCCAAGGGTCTTAATCAACTAGAGGCACTTCTTTGAAACTCCTCTCCCCTCTGCTGCTTCTACCCCTGTGCCCTTGTACAAGTCATCCTCCCTCTGAACTATAAAATGAAAAAATCAAATTCAGGGTCTCTAAGAGGCTTTCTAGCTCTTATCCCAGAGTCCCATGCACCAGAGGCACTCAGTGTTCAGTTCAAATGAAGATTAGGTCATGATGATGAGGTGGAAAGAATCAAGATGCACACAGCAGTTCACCAAAAGATCAGGGAATACTGGAAGGAAAAAAGCTTGTCATCTAAAGGAAAACCCTTCCTCTCTCTACCCACAGAAAATGTAAATTCTTTAATTGAAGTAAATAAAGAAAAACAGTTATATCAAAATATTTGAGGTCATTTTTCTCCATGACCTAATCAAAAATTAAATGAAATGAGCCAGATTTTATACACATTTTTCAAGCTAACTACCCACAGATATACAATTTTCAAGTGAATTTTCTCAGAGACGAAATTCAACACTCTCCTTAATTAAAAAATCAATTTTTTTGTTTGGACACGTATACATATATTGTATTTAACTTATACTTTAACATATTTAATATATATTGGTCAACCTTCCATATGGGGGAAGGGGTGGGGGGAAAGGAGGGAAAGTTGGAACAAAAGGTTTTGCGATTGTCAATGCTGAAAAATTACCCATGCATATATCTTATAAATAAAAAGCTATAATAAAAAAAATTAGTTTAAAAAAAATCAAGTTTTTTCTTGACAATGGTTGACTTATTAGAAATTCCTGGTGGAATCATCATTTGTTATTTACAAGAACACAAAAGAATTATACTTGGAATCACTCAAAATAATTCAATTAGATTTATTAGTGCCTTATTTACCAAGAGAAGTTTTTTTTCTTTTAAACTTTGAGATTTTTACAAAATAGACAAGATTCTCGTCTTTCTCGAATGTTTCAAGTATAAAAGTATCTAAAAATGAAGAATATGGGCTGGAACACATTCTCAAAGTATTTAAGAGTACTTTTGGAAAGAACTAGTCTTCCTTTCAATAGTCCCATATATAGTTACTTTCAATATATATCTATATACAGATATATATTTAAAGTATATTCTATTCAATATATATTCAATATTCCCAGCATATACTTATCATATAATTATGATGTAAAAGATAGATTATTAAATATCAAGCTTAAAAAGCCAAACTCATTGCCCAAATCATGCTTACCTGGCTCCAGACACTTGTCTGGTAAACAGCATAGAACCAAGCTGCGTGACAGCTCTATTGGCTTGCTCATCCAATGTTGTAAGGGACATAGCTGAAAAAGAAAACAGGATCTTAATACAGCCTTATTTCTTCCGAAATTGCAAAAATGTCAGGAATAGGAAAGTAGAATAGGAAGAACACATGTATTTAAGCACATATTAGGTGCCCGGCACTGTGCTAATTGCAGGAACCATCATCTTGTAGTCATCCAAATTCAACGTGCATATATACTAATAACATCATAACAATGCAAATTCGTTTGATTAAAACTGCTTCAAGGTCTAAAAGGTGGCACTATGTAACTTTTCCAGCTGGTAAAAAAAACCAAGAAAATAATGAGGACAATGATATGGTCAATGGAGCTGCCTAATTATTCAAATCCACTGCAGCTTATGAAAATTTCCTAAATGGGATGTATTTTAATATATATTTGCTTTTACTAACTAAGCAAAGACTATGCAAGTGGCATATGGAGCTAATCTTCTCTTGCAGAGATTATTATATGCCCATTGACTATTTGTTTAAAAAAAAAAAATCTCAATGTTCCTAGAAGAAAATTTTAGAATTTGATTTTTATACCTATTGCCAAAAACTATTTCCCATCTTAATAGTTGTCTGAAGTTATACTGTAAGTCAGCAGGAAAAGGGATTTTAATTAAATTAAATTCATCAAACATTTACTAAAGTACTTTCTATATGCAAGTCATTGTGCTAAGCAATAAGGATACAGATTTTAAAAATCAGATAGCACCTACCCCTATGAAGCTTGCATTCTATTAAGAAGATAAAACCATCATTCAAGATTGTCTATGTAAAGTTATTTTAAGAGAGTGTCTTAGGAAAAGGGGAATAAGAAAAGACAGCAGATTCATCAAAGACCTTGTAGAGGACATAGCACCCAAGTTATGCTTTGAAAGATGCCATAAAACAGAAAAGGGAGAGTATTCTAGTTACAGGGAAAATGTACAAATAAGCATAAAGACAGAAGATAGAACATCATGCATAGGGAATAGCTAGCAGAACATTTGCACCTTTTTAAATTAGACTAAATTTAACTTTTGGTTACATTTTAAGTTTCTGTTTCCCTCCCTCCCACCCTCACACTACAGAAGGCTACCATTTGACACCGATTTTTATAAATTTATGTGAAAACAAACTATACATATTTCTATTGATCAGTTCCCTGAAGTTGCACTAGAGGTGGAAAGCACCTCCCTTCACAGGTCCTTTGTAGTTGATTTGAGTATTTATGTAATACTCTAAATAATTTGGCTGTTACTGTATACAACGCTCTTCTGGTTCTGCTCATTTCACTCTTCATTATTACATGCAAGTCTTTTCATGATTTTTAAAAAATCAATCAGTTCCTCATTTCTTACAGCACAGTAGTATTCATCACAAACATATACTGGGGCAACTTATTTGGTCATTGCTCAATTGAAGGGCATCTCTTTAATTTCCGGTCCTTTGCCAGCACAAAGAGAGCTACTACAAATATCACAGAACACATAGATTCTTGCACTTTTTTTCTGATCGTCTTGGGAGACAGAGTTCATGGTGGTATTACTGGGTCCAAAGGAATATAGAGTTTTATAATACTATGGGCACAACTCCAGATTGCAGAACACAGCTATCTTAGATACTTGCTTCCTCCTTAGGAGTCTCTCTAATACATAAAATGAGACCAAGATGTGTTCTCTATATTAATTAATAGCTCACATTTATATAACAATTGATAAGGTTTACAAAGTGTTATTCTTACAACCACCTTGTGAGAAAGGTAGTACAGGTATTATGAAAACCATTTTTCCAATGACTAGATTGAAGTTCATAGAAATTGAATGGCTTGTCCATATTCACATAGTCACAAAGTGTCAGAGGTGGGACATAAAGTGTTCTTTCTCTAAGGGCAGGCTCCATCTGCTGCACCTTGGGGGTAAAAAAGCATTCTAAGACTGAGCAGCTGGCTGGTGCAGGAAACAGAACACCAGGCTTGGAAGCAGAAAGACCTCAGTTCACATCCAGCCTCTCACACTGACTGGCTGACCCTGGACGAGTCTCATTTCATCTGTAAAATGAGCTGGAGAAGGAAATGGCCCCTACTCAAGTCCCTCCAAAAACCCAAATGAGGTCAGAGAGAGTGGAGTCTGAAAGGACTGGACAATGGTAATAATTCTGAGACCTAAAATTTGAGTTTGCTCATCTTCATAAGATGTATTTTTTAAAAAAGGATTTCCCGAGTTTTGACTTTTTAAAAAACTGGATCCATTTATCTTTGCTTTAATCTCTTAATGTTATGAATTTAATGTGAGAATCTTGTATCTTACAGACTCCAATTCTAGGAGCAAGTCCCACACTCATCTCTTTCTAGTGTATTTCTTTTATCTTCCTATTATTCATCTTCAAACCCTCAGGATAGACCAGATTGTCTTTCTTTCTTAACTCCTACAATCCACTGAAGATATCAAAACTGAGAGAAAGCCTATTTCTTCTCCTATTACCTTTCTAAGTTTCTTTTGATTCTTGTGTTTGTATTTCATATCTTTCAACCATTTATCAATTGGAGAATAGCTTTCATTCTTATAAATTTGAGTCAATTCTATCTATATTTCAGAAATGAGAACTTCTGAATATAAAAATGTTTTCCCAATTTATTACTTCCTTTCTAATTTTGTCTGTAATAGTTTTGTTTGTACAAAAACTTTTTAACTAATCAAAATGATCTACACTGTGATGAACACAATTAATTACAAAACACTTTTCACACAAAAAGACAGGTCTAAGGCCAACAGAAAGAATATTAATTGCTCATTTGAACTTATGCCAAAGGAAGTGAGGAGAATCAGAAGAACACTGTATACAGCAATAGCATTATTGTAAGGATGATCAACTGTGAAATATTTAGCTACTTTGATCAAAACAATGATCCAAAACAATTCTAAAGGACCCATGATGAAAAATATTATCTACCTTTAAAGAAAGAACTGATTAATTTTGAATGTAAACTGAAATGTATTTTTTCTAGAACATGGCTAATATGGAAATATGTTTTGCATGATTTCACATATATAATCAATATCAAATTGCTTGTCCTCTCAAGAAGCGGGAAGAGATGGAGGAATGGAAAGAATTTGGAACTCAGAATTTTTTTAATGACTTAAAACCTGTTTACAGGTAAGTGGAAAATATTTAATACAAAAAAGTAAAATGGTAATTAAAAACCTAGGCCTAAAATTAACAGGAGTTCTGGGGAAGACTTCTTGTGGAAAGTAGGATTTTAGTTGAGACTTAAAAATTTCTTGCTTGAAGACTTAACTCTTTCCTTCTAGGCTGAAATTTTAGGTATCTCTAAATCTATATTTTTATTGGTAAATGTAGGAGCTTCCTCTCATTTATTGATTTTTTAAATTTTAATTCCTGAATTGGCTTTCTTGTGCCAGGATTAAATTCAGACCTGCTCTACTGAATGAAACCAAGCTCTACTTGGTCTCACTCAAGGTCCCACAAATTCCTACTTTAACCTCCACTTCCCAGGCTTATGCTTCCTTTAAGTTCAAAGCATTGGCTCTTTAGGACCCTTTACAGAAGCTCAGGACAGTGTAGGGCCTTCAGAACTCTTAGATCAAGGGGGCAGCCAGGGGGCGCAGTGGATTGAGCACCAGCCCTAAAGTCAGGAGGACCCAAGTTCAAATCTGATCTCAGACACTTAATACTTCCTGGCTGTGTGACCGTGGGCAAGTCACTTAACCCCAAATGCCTAAAAAAAAAAAAAAAAAAAAAAAAAACCTCTTGGATCACCTAGACCTGGCCAGTATTTTGTCATAATAGTTCCTTACTAGTCAAAGGCCTCCTCTTTGGGCTTCTGGCTCTGCTGGGGCTTTCTGCAGGGAATATTTTGCTCCTGCTATATCTACATTGTCTTGTAGGATTCTTGTCTCTGGCCAGCTTATTTGCCTGTATTGGTGCTAGTTTAACCAGTAACCCCTTTTCTTATTGCCTATGGGATTCTGACTTTTAATTGGGTTTGGGGGTGGAATAAATTACTATTACTTTGCATTGGATTCCTTGATCATTACTCAGTCTGTTGTGAATTTCTGGTTTTTGCTGGAGTATATAGGTGGAAGCTGAAAGGTCTTACTCAGTTTAGTCAGCAATCTTGGCTAAGAGTCCATATTTTTAAAAACAACAAAATTTAACACTTTAAAATATACTTTACATGATTTACATTTAAATTTACATTTAAACATACATAAATTTACATTTACATTTAAACAATACATAAAATTTACATTTAAAAATCTGTTTTATGTGGAAAAAATAGTTGCATGTTATAATGATAAATGTGCTTTAAAGCAACAGAGAAGGCAATATAATTTTTTTATACTCAAGGACATATAGAAATTCAGACATTCTCCTTTCTGACAGTCATTCCATGAAGATTTTAATAAATACATACACACACACACACAATGTATTTTATAGAAATTGTCAAATACAATATATCCCAAAAGTCCCAGTGCATCCTAGCTACAGCTTAAAGCTGCATTGCCTTCTGAGACACCCTGCATACATATTTAAATATATATTTTATCTTTCCTCCAATTACATGTTAATACAATTATTTATTATTTTTGTTAGGTGTTATTTTGTTAAAGTTCTGAGTTCTAAATTCTATCCCTCCTTCCCTCCCCACATCTTTCCCTAAGACAAGAAGCAATCAGATATAGGTTTTCTATATATGTAATCATGTAAAACATTTCCAACTTACTCATTTTATACAAGAAGATTTGAATGAAAGAAAAGGAATGAAACAAGGTGAAAAATAGCATGCTATATTCAAACAATAGCAGTTCTTTCTCTGGAGGCAGAAAGCATAGTTCATCTTGAGTCCTTTGGTATCATCTTGAATCACTGTATTACTAAAAAGAGCTAAGTCAGTCCCAATTCTTTATCATACAATCTTGCTGTTACTGTGTATAATAATCTCCTGGTTCTGCTCACTTCACTTTATATCAATTCGTTTAAGTCTCTCCAGGTTTTCAAACTCCTGCTTGTCATTTCTTAGATCACCATATATTCCATCACAGTTTGTTTAGCCATTCCCCAGTCAATGGGTATCCTACTTGATTTTCAATTCTTAGCCATCACCATAAGAGCTGCTATAAATATTTCTGTACAAACAGATCCTTTACCCTCTTTTTAATCAATCTAAAGAATTTATAGTGAATAAAGCAGCAGCTTTGGAGTCAGCAAGACTGGTTCAAATTCTATTGTCATATGGCTAGCTCTGTGACTCTAGGGAAAAAAGTCACTTCTCAGCACTTCTACTTTCTAAGTTTGTAAACTGTCAACCTGCTCTGGTAAAGGGAGTTTTCTTATAAGAGTTCCCAACAGCAATGGAAATTTCCAGTCAAAACTCCCTTTCCTCTAAAATTATATATCAATGAGGTAACAACAACAACAAAAAAAAAAAATCTAGCTTTACCACCCCCCCAGTCTTACTAGTTGATTGGCTGATTTGCTTGTTATTTGGCAGAATTTTTTACTGTAATTTCTTCTTGCTTCTCAGGATAAAGAAGGGTGACTGTAGATCCTAAACACTGTATATTCTCAGACATAGTCAATTACATCCTTTGGTTTTGCCTAAATTTTTTTGTTTTAAAAATGAAGATCTAATGAAGAAAAGAAATTAAGGAGAAATAAATGACTGGTACAAAAACAGCCAACTTCTTTAACAAGACTGTTAGAAATAAAATTTAATACATATTACACAATGAATTCCTTTTACATGCCATTATGTATGTATATAAGCAGTTTAAGTAGTTATTACAAATTTATTATCTTTTTTTAATTGAGATTTTCTCAGTATTCACTCCCAAGAAATAAGTCAAGTGGAAGTTAAGTGAAACTTTACCAGAATAGAGGATTTAGTTAGTGAAATCCATGAAGCCAAAAAGTTACCTAAGCTACCAAAAATGATTTATTTCCTTCTAGAAAGCAGTTTAGGGCTCATTAAGTTGGAAATATTTATAAGAAATAAGAAGAAAAATTACCTAGAGATATAGGATTATGAGATGTATCCAACAGTCTTTCATTGTGAAGTTCTGATAGTTTTTTTACTTCAGTGGATAAATATAAAAACATTTCCTGCAACAACAACAAAAAAGAAAAGATGGCATTCAAAAAGAGTCAAAAGAATACTTATTACTTGCTAGCCTTAACATAAACCAAATAATGATAATAAATAGATAGTAACATTAAACCTGCCATAAATTAACCTATCCATAAACACTACGTAGGAGCTAAAGAAATTTTTTAGGAATTAAAAGTAAGTCAACTTTCTTCTGATCCCATGTGGTAAAATTCATTTCTTCATTCCTTTATTAATTCAACAAATATTTAATAAATATTCACTATATATACACCACACTCTGTGTTAAGAAGTGGGAATTCAAAGACAATAATAAATGACTTCCAGTTTGCAAGAATTTTGCATTTTGTTGAGAAGAAACAAAAAGTATGCAACTAGGTAAATTCAATGTTGGCACATTCAACAGAAAGGGGCACTTCAGGAACCACAAATGCAGCCTTTTACAACAGACACAAAAACAGTATCAATGGACAGCATATAAGACTTGGAGTCAGGAAAACTCAAATTCAAATTCTGCCTCAGATAACTTACTTACAAGTAGTGAAACCCTCTCTAAACTTTAATTTTCTCTTCTATAAAATGGGAATTCGATGTGAGGATCAAATGAGATCATATTTGTAAAGTGTTTGCAAACCTTAAAGTATTATATAATGCTGGGGTGTTTTTTTTATTATGAACTTTATTATTATTGCCACAACCAACTGCATAAGTGATAATAGTATAGTACAATTTCAGGCATCTGATTTATAGTTACCCTTGTTTTGGCTACTTCTGTTAAGTAAAAAACTCTTCCCAAAGATCTAACAACAGAAATACCTACAGCTCTTTTGAATTTATTGACACTCTAAAAAGATAATTGCTCAATGTTCTTTTCTAATATTCTAATGAAAATACTCTGGTCATTTTTATTATCCATTTGTTAACGCTACTGTATAAACTACTGCTACAATCCTTATATTTGGTAGCATGGTTTCAACTGTCACTGCAATATGAAAATCTTTAGACCATAAAAATGTTAAAATAACTGAAAATTGCAGATTGCTATTATTGATGGCTATGTATAGCTATACTGCAGAGACTCCGAAATGCCATTTACAGTCATTAAAGAGGATTCAACCTAACCATCTAAATTAGAAAAACTAAGTGGATAATGAATGTCTCCAAGTTCAGACTATGCAACTAGGAAAAAAAGTACATCCATCTTAGACAGATGTTGTCCACAAATTATAAGGGAGGGAAAGAGTAGGCAAAAACAAAAAAAAAAGGGTTTTTTATTAACATGACACTTCCTGAAACAAAAGCCCCTTCTAAGGAGGCTACATGGCTACAAGTCATGAAATATCAGTTTCCTGAGAATTCAAGTTGAAGATCACCCAAAAGGCAATGGAAAGGCGCAGGGAAGCTGTGATTAGGCTGTAACAAACATGGCCCAAAAGAAGTTATCTGAGAGATGTGTGACCAGGTACAAGACGAGGAACAATCAAGGAGGAGCCTGTGTTCCAATGGTCCACAAGCAATGTACAGTGGCCCCTCCCAAATCCCATGAGGAAATGATGAAAGGTAATGTACGAATCAAACATGAAGGGCGGGTGGTCTGTATCATCAGCAAGAACAGCCCCATGAGGAAACTCCAGCTCCACTGAGGAACTGAAGAACAACTAGCGAGCACCTCCTGCATAAAGTGCGGTGTTTTCTGTTAAGTAGAAAACTTCCCAATCATTTAAGCGTAATGATCATAATTCACTTTACACAGCAATCCCTTCTGAGGTAGGTCCCACCAGTATTATTTTCCAGCTAGGTGGTTCAGTGGAAAGAGCACCAAACCTGGATCCAGGAAGAACTGACTTCAGATTCAGTTTCTGACACATATTACCTATGTGACCCTGGACAAATCACTTCACCTGTTTGCCTCAGATTCCTCATCATAAACTAGGAATAATAATAGCACCTACCTACCAAGGGTAATATAAATGGACCAAATGAGATAGCAATTATAAAGCACTTATATTAGCGTGGTGTCTGGCACATAGTAAGCACTTTATAAATGTTAACCGTTATTGTGATTTTCCAGATGAGGTGGTTGAAGTTCAGAGAATTGAAGTAGTTTGGCAATAACCATGTAAATAATAAGTATCTGAGCCTGGATTCAAACCAAAGTCTTTTGGTCTCAAATTCAGAAATCTATTCATTAGCCACAGTGCTATATAGCAAGATACTTACTGTGCGATAAGGTTTTAATGCTTTTACATTAACATTCACTGTATTTTAAAAAAATTTTAAAATACATATTAAATATCTATTTCCTATATAAAGCCATAGCTAAGCAGTTTTCTACAGGGCAGATAAAAGACATTTCAGAACCAGTACTATTTTTTTTTATTATGGCTAAATCTATAACTGACATATATTATAAAATATTCTTATAATGAGAAATTTATAAGCACTCCAAGCAAATATATATAGAAAGGCCTTACTTAAAAGAAATGAAATATTATTGATTCTCTCTACCCTTTGTACTATATTTAACTTAATTTTAAAAGACTTCTCACTAGAGATAAACTGAACTGTATCTTGAATGCTAATGTCAGCTTTATTCTGAATAAAGGGAAAAAACCAACTTCATACCACAATACATGATGCTAGTAGTGGGCATGTTAAATTATATTAAAGTATTACACTTCAGTAGACTTTTTGCAAATTGATTTGCAGTCATGAAACATAATGCCTCGAAAACCCCCACAGAGGCAAAAAATTCACCAAGTCTTGCAGAAATTGGTCTTAAATAATCATTTAAAAATTCGTAGACAATGATACAATGATTAGTGTGTTCCTTTGAAACACATACTATTTCACTTTTTGGGTTAAGCTGAAAATGGAATTTCACATTTGATTATAATGACTGTGCAATTATATAGGTAACAGTTCATAAAAACAAGGAAATAGTAATGATTTCAAAGACAATTTGATGTAAGAAGTCTAATAAGCTTGTATTCTCTCTCTCTCTCTCTCTCTCTCTCTCTCTCTCTCTCTCTCTCTCTCTCTCTCTCTCTCTCTCTCTCTCTCTCTCTCTCCCTCCCTCCCTCCCTCCCTCCCTCCCTCCCTCCCTCCCAATCTCTGATTCATCTGCTCTAGACATCTGACTTGCCAGCCATAGCAGCCCCTACCCTGTTCACTACTGGGATCCTTCCCCACCATTCCCAAACTATAAATCTAGTTGGTATTTCAAATATTACATGACTATGAGAGAAATGGTGAAATTGAAAAACAGCTAGATTTGGGTTCAAAGATCTGGGTTTAAATTTGCTAGCTGAATGACCTTCATTAAGCCCTTCAACCTTATAGTTCAGTTGTGAAATAAGGAAAATAAAACCTGTGCCATCTCTTTATTGTGAGAACCATGTTCTAAAGCACTGTGTAAACTACAGAGTACTGTAAAAATAAATATCAGTAATTATTAATAATAATAATATCATTTGAGATACTTTTGTTCTTAAAGCAGCACTTCTTGTCTACTCTATTTTCCTCCTGGACATAGCTAGGTATCCTGCAGTAGCTCAGTCTGGATATAAAACCAACCCAACAGATGTTCACATGGACAAACTCTGAAAGAATGTTTACCTGGCCTATTACACTAGAATATTTTTCTTTGGAAGGAAAAACCATCCAAGTTAAATATTCTCTTTTAAAGCAATATTGGAAAAATGATAACTGCTAAGGTTTATCTTTCATTTTGCCTGGAGAAGTTCAGAAGCAGCTTCATGGGAGTTTAAACTTTTTACTAAAAAGCAGATAATTTCAGGCAACTCTCTCCTCAATCAAGTAGATTCTTCATCAGGAGGGGGGCAAAGGCAAAAGGGTTCAATTCACAAACTGAGTTCTACTCTGCCTGATCCTTTCACCCCTTCAAAACAGAAGGATTGAAAAGGAAAGACTTCAAGCTGAGTTCTTGTCTGCTTTTACTGCAAAGATAAAGCCTTTTCTGCAAAGATCTAAGCTTGGATGAAATAACCTCTAAAAATATCATTGCTGCGAATAAGGGCATAGAATTTTTTAAAATTCCTAAGTTTTCTTTTAACACTCCTTTTTTTAGGAGGCAATAATGCCAATAATATAAAAAGGAGTTCTCAGTGATAGTATATAAATAGCTCTAGCTGAGAGCATAATAGCTCTGCCTTAGCTACTCCAGAACTGAACCAATAAACTATCACTATTAAATTTTCACAGTTCAAGAGCAAGTACATTTAAACAAAAGAGGTCCTTGCTTCTGCAACAAATCCAATAAAAAAAACAATATTTATAATACATATCTGCAATTATGGTTTATGGAGAATATCCACATTTTCAATGAAAAGATTTGCTTGTTAGATGAAGTTGTTAAAACCTAGTTTTATTTACTTGTAAAAATATAATCCCCAAATAAGTATTTCATTACTTTTGAAAATTCCAACAAACATCCCTTGTTCTCAATAAACAAAATATCTAGGATTTTAAACTGATTCAACTGATTATATATGTAAAATCCTGTGTAAACTTTAAGCCATTATTTAAAAATCATCAATTATAATTTCTATTTATTGACATAGGTATTTCTATTGGTGAAGATTGTACTATTCATTATTTCTTATACTATGATTCTTGTACATGCTTTTCCTTAAGTTTCCAACGATGATATTGCCTGCAACAAAAGTGTCAAAAATATAACCCAATGTGGCCAGCAACACTCCCCAGTCTTGCCCAATCCAGATAAAAACATAATTGGAAAATATTTAAACAAAATAAAAATACTATAGAACATAGATAATGTTAATATGTGGTTTTCCTGAGTTGAAGGCCTCAGAGATCCACCTCATATGGTTTAATGGACTGTTTCTATTTTGTTTGATACCAATGGACTGAAGCCATGGATTTTCTCATTTTGAATTTAGTCTGGTCCAGTTCCAATCCAAATGCAATGATTACTGTGCCACTGATGACAAAAGTAAGTTACTACAGAAATCTTAACAAATTTGTTCCATTGTTGGGTGCTTTTTCCATTAATAGCCACACTTTTTCTTATGCTCCCCCATACACTGGGACTCTTAATAAAATTTTCAAATATTGTTCCTGCTGCAATCAGTCACCAATCTTTTCTTTTGGGTGGTTCACTTCATCTAGATCCTGGAGGTAGTTATCTATTACTTTTCTAATTATTTTTCCATTATTCTCAAGAAGTTCAATACCTGATTCAGCCATCCTTTACACCTCAAAACATTCTCTTCTACTGGAAAATGTTGATGTCCATGCTGACGAACCTCTGAAGCACCCTGCTAAATCTCTATGACTTACATTTCACTCCACCTCAGTCCCACAGAGGGACAGTCATATCTTTAATTTCATCATTACCCTTTTCCTCTCAGAATTGTTCTTCGACATCCCCAAATTAATCCCTCTAACCCTCTCTCCTCTTCTAATTTGTTATTACTTCTTGAGTTTCATTCTGCTGCCTTCAAAATACTGATCTGAAGTTAACTTGCTCCCCTGCAATTTATCCCTTATTAAGCCAAACCTAGTATACCTCCATCACCTGCCTTCCTCTCTCCTGACTGTGTCTCCTGACACAATCTTAAGTCTTTACAGAGCTAGATGGGAGATAAGACACATATACCTAAAAAAATGTCTAACAATTATGGACAGCTGCAAGAGTATTGAATTGAGAATCATGAGATAAAAGAGCAAGCAGATTGCTGTACAGTTGCTGGACAAAGCTGCACAATCATTCAGACTAAATCCACTACCAATTTATATTATGTAATCTCAATTAAGTCTTCAATTTCGCCCCACAAACCTTTTATTCTTCCCTTGACACCTTACTGCACTTCTATGGCTTTTCTAAACATTAATTTCTCTTCTCCAACTAGATTTTCATTCCTTGCCTCCCCCCTAGCAAAAAGAGCATACCTCACATTTTATAAAGAATAATGAAACCATATATCAAAAGCATGACGTGCCTATGCTCAATTCTGAACTCAAAATCTCTCAGCATCGTCCCCAATTCTCCTCCTTTGCTCTAGTCTAAGAGGAAGACCAGCCACTCCTCTCATACCCTTTTGGTCCCATTCCCTTTACAAGTGTTTAGGAGCATCCCCCTTCAATCAGACCCTTTTCCCCCCAATCTTCCAACAAGCTTACAGTCTTCAAGCATGTCCACATCTCCATTCATTTGAACCTGCCACCCCCTCAAGTTAACAACCTATGTTATCTTCATCCTTTCATAAGCAAACTCCTAGTAAAAATTGATTTTCTCTAATTCTTTACTACCCACTTATTTTAAACAATCTATAATCTGGTTTCCAAGTTCATCATTCAAATGAAACTTCTCCAAGATTACCAATGACCTCTTGACAAATCCAATGGCCTTTTTTCTGTCTTTGCCCTTCTTAAACATTCTTTAATATATGCAAACTATTAATATTCCCTTCTTCTGAATACTGTTTGCTCTACATTTTATACATTTCTCTGTTCTAATTCTATGCTGACCAATCTTGCAATTTCTTGGTATTTTCTGGTTTAAGTTATCACAAAAAGAATAATATTGTTATGTTTTAGTTCTTTCCGTAGGGTGTGGATTCTCTGCTGATGGATGAACAAATATCTTGCATTAAGAAAATCAATGGATATGGTTAATGTTTTAGTTGATCTAAAAACTTTGATTCTTAATGTCTTCTTTCCCCCTTTTACAATATTCCACTACTATCACAGAAAAGAGGACCCTTTTAATATTTCTTTAATTTATAGGCTGATATGACCCTAGAATTCAACATTCACACACCAACTTGCTATGATGATAAGTCTCTTCCACCTTGTGGAATCAGTCTGTCACTGAATCATTTTCAAAGCATGTGCCACGCTGTAGAATCTTTCACAGATTACATTCATTATAGAGATAGTCTTTGAAAATGTAATCTCATCTTTAGCATTACAGTAGGACTTTGTGGAGCTATCATTTATCAGTATTTCATACAACCTTAAATATAAGACTTTAAGGAATTTTCAAGTTAAAGTATTTCGCCAATGTTTCTGTAGAGGTGTGGAACTGGAAATTAAATAGATACCCATCAAGTGGGGAATGGGTGAATAAATTATGGTGTAATAATGTAATGAATTATTATTGTTCCATAAGAAATGATGAGCAGGATTGGTTTCAGAAAAGCCTAGAAAGACTTACATGAACTAATGCTGAGTGAAGTGAGCAGAACCAGGAAAATACTATAGCAACAAGAAGACTGTGTGATGTTCAACTATGACTGATTTAGCTCTTCTCAGCAATGAAATGATCCAAGATAATTCCAATAGACTTGAAAATGCTATCCACATTCGGAGGGAGAACTACAGAGACTGAATGTGGATCCCTTTTGTTTGTATGTTTGTTTTTTTTTCTCTCACTTTTCTCTTTTGTTCTGACTTTTCTTTCACAACATGACAAATATGGAATTTAAAAGCAAATTTTGGATTTTACATGTATAATTTATATCAGATAACTTGCTGTCTTAAGGAGAGGGGAGATAAGGTAGGGGGAGGAAGGAAAAAATTTAGAATGCATACTCTTAAAAAAATGAATGATGAAAACTATACTCCTGAAGGGAAAAAAGAAAATAATTCCTTAAAAATTAGGAATGGGCACTCAGAAGTTAATGACTCCCTAACATTCCAAAAAAACCAATAAAACTGTCAAAAGAATGAAAAGCTAGAAGAAAATGTAAACCAGCTCAATGGAAAAACAACTGACTAGGAAAACAGATACAGGAGAGATCATGTAAGAATTTTTGGACTATATGAAAGTCATTATCAGAAAAAAGAATCTAGACATCATCCTTCAAGAAGTCATCAAGGAAAACTGTCCTGATATCCTAGAACCAGATGATAAAACAGAAATCGAAAGCACCCAATGATCACTTTTTGAAAGAGATCCCAAAATGGAAACTCCCAGGAATATTGTAGCAAAATTCAAGAGCTCTGGGTCAAAGAGAAAATTCTGCAGGATGCCAAAAATAACAGTGCAAATATCATGAAACGATAATCAGGATAAACAGGATTTAGCAGCATTAACATTAAAAGATCAGAGGGTTTGGAAGATGATATTCCAGAGAGCAAAGGAGCTATGATTACCAAATATTATTAATACCAAGCAAATCAGTATAATCCTTCAGTGGAGAAAAAATACATATACTAAAAAAAAATACAGGACTTTCAAACACTTACGATGAAAAAAACAGAGCTAAAGAGAAAACTTAACTTTCAAATACAAGTCCTACAAGAAACAGAAAAAGGTAAATAGAAAAGAGAAATCATAAGAGATTCAATGAGATTAAGCTGTTTATAATCCTACATGACAAAATGATACTTGTAACTCCTAAAATCCTTCTCATTATTAGGGCAGAAAGGAGTGTACATATATAGAGGACACAACTTTGAGTTGATTCTGATGGGATGATGTCTAAAATAAAAATTAAGGCATGATGTATTAAGAGAAGAGGGAAAGGGGAAGAAAGAGGTAGAATAGAGTAGCTTATCTCACGTAAAAGAGGCAGGAAAGAACTTTTACAGTGCAAGGTAATATTGAGGGGTGGGGTGATGAACAATTCTTGAACCTTATTCTCATCAGAAGTGACTCATAGAAAATAGACACTCAGTTGAGAATAGAAATCTACGTTATTTTACCTTTAGGGAAGCAGAAGGGAAAAGAGAAGGGAAGGGGCTGAAAGGACTGCCAGATTAAAGGAGACAGTGGTTAGAAGCAAAATACTTTGGAGAAGGGGCAGAAAGGAAAGAAGGAGAGGGAAAAGAGAAACAGAGAGAAAGGGGGAAATAGGCTAGAGGGAAATAGACAATTAGTAATTGGTAAATATGGGGGGGGAAAAAAAACCTTTACAGCAAGTTTCTCTGACAAAGGTCTTATTTCTCAAATATATATAGAACTGAGTCAAATTTATAAGTACACAAATTACTCCCCAATTGATAAATGGTCAAAGGATATGAATAAGCATTTTTCACGTGAAGAAATCAAAGCTATCTATAGTCATATTTTTTTAAAAAAACCCTCTAATCACTACTGATTAGAAAAATGCATATTATAACACCCACCTTACATCAGAGGAGTAAATTGGGACACTACAGCAATGTTACTGGAACTATGAGCTGACGGAATCATTCTGGAGAGCAATTTGGAACTAAGCTCAAGGGGCTATAAAACCATGCACATCTTTTGACCCAGCAAATACCATTCCTAGGTCTGTATCCGAAAGAGATCAAAAAAGAAAAAAAACCCAAATGGAAAAGGAATACACAATCCATTTTAAATTGGAACACCAATAAGCAAAATAATGAATTGTGTTTATTTTTATACTTTAATTCCCAAATGATATTAATGATTAAAAATTTCCATCTTGATTCCTGTATTCCCCAAGAAGTCACTACATTATCATACCCTGAAATATGTTGCTTTATCACTGTTTGCTGATTGCCATTATAATATCTACAATACAATGATGCACACACAACAGAAACACACTGACTTTTCAAACAAGATTCTTGCTCACATATGGTTTTAGGGTCAGTCTAACCACAGAGACTTTTGGTCACCTAGGCTAACCCATACTCGAAGGAAATCCCCGATATGATAGGTCTCAGAAGCTGTCAGAAGCATTTTTTTAACACTTCCTACTTCTCTGCCCGTCCACCCCAGCACACATAACACCATCACATTCTCTAATACCTCAAAAGATAACTGAAGTGGCATTACTGATACAATTATTTCTTCCACTAACATAGACTGAAACTTCATCTATGTCTTAGTATTTTAGACAATTTCCTGAGTTGTATATCACCAAAAAAAAAAAAAAAAATCAGCCTTTCAGTGTTGAGTCCTATCCACAGTTAATTAGGCTATAGTCCACTGACAGAGTCACAATCAAAGTGTTTTTCATGTGGTAGGGAAGACCAGAGTTTGTACTTTGCCAGCAGTTTTCAAAAGGCCAGCATTTTTTCCAAACCAAGAGGTTAATCTTTCTAAAACACTGCATATCACTCCCCTGTTCAAAAACCTTCAAAAATTCCCAGATATCTATAATGGCCCAAACTATTTAATTGCTTTAAGAGCCTCTAAAATTCAGTTGCAACCTACTTCCCCAACTTCTTCTCTTATTACCTTCATATTTCTAATTCCAAGTTGTTACTTCTCTTGGTGACTCTGCCCAGAATGACTTTTCCCTCTCTTTTTTTCCCTACTGTCTAATGAAACTGTGTAGGTGGCCCTAACAGCAATACCTCTGTCCAGCATTCACTGACCACTTAGCTCAAGCGGTCTCTCCTTCCTAATCAATAGCACTTGTTTTCTAAATCCTGTAATATTCAATTAGTATTTATGCATCATGAGACAATAAAAGCTTTGGTTCCAACTTATTCAACCACCTCACTTTACAGAAAGTGAGACCTGGAGAAGTAAAGATACTTGATTACGGTCACATAAACTACTTAGTGTCAGAACCAGCAGTGGAACTATGGTTTCTTGCCTCAGTCAAAATATACTTTCTACCACACCCTAATTATCCATCATCTTTTTAGGTAGATATCTCACCCCCCCCCACTAAGCCAGTGAGGTCTTCCAAGATAAATCCCCATTTCCCTTAATTGGCCCTGAAGGCCAAGCTGGCTCAGTTAATTGAGTACTTACTAATCATTGAGACCAGAGGCATCAAACATAAAACTTCAGTATAGTCAGAACCAGATTAAAATGTCATTGGGAAATATTTAACAGAACAAACAAAAATTACAAAAAGGCAACATTACATTTTAAAATTAAGCCAAGGGATGGCCCACTGGGATCCTCACATGGAAAGCAGTGGCCCCATTTCCATCTGAGTTTGACACCAGGGATTTAGAAAACAAAGAAAGATGAAGGCAGTGTCTCAGGCACATCTTTGGGGGACCAGAGTTCCCTGTTCAACTGCATTCAAATGCATCCTGAAAAGTCTCTAATGTTTGCTTGAGTCCCAGTTTCTAAATAATAATAGTTAAAAATTCTACATCATTAGTGAAAAAAGTTATCTCTAAAACAATGAGATTTCAAGCTATGGGCCTATAATCCCTTTTTCAACACAGATAATAACCTATTAAAAAAAAAAAAAAAACAAAAAAAAAAAACATGTTTTTTCTTCCCCTATGTCATTATGCCTTAAATTCTTATTCTAAAACACTCAGTGTCTTTTTCTGCACTTGGACTAGGTTAAACTTTTACAGTTGTCTGGCTAATTACTAATTACTTTATCATACTCTTATGGGACAGAAAGAAAAGGGAGAAGGGGCTCTCCAGTGTGACAGGGTAATTCTAGAGTCAGCTCTTTGAACTCAAGCATAATCTATGGATGTTACATACCCAAGTCATCATTAAACATCTAATTTTGGCCTGGTCCCGAGTATGAATACACCAGAAATGTGGTCAAAACCTAATTATCTTATGCAAACATGAAATTCTATGGTATTTTATAGGTAAATTTTCAGGTAAAACATGAAAAAATTTGTTCCTTGCCTCAGTTCACTTATTTATGTTAAGCTGCTGTTGTAAGACAAAATATAATAACATTTACAAATTCTAATAAGTCCATTTATTTTAAGAAATACCAAAACCAATTATATCCCACTGCCTCAAAATAATTTTAGACAGTATTACTGGAATTCAGGAGATGTGATTTTAAAAGCCATACATCTTAAGAAATATATAAATATTGTTACGATAAAAGAATTGTTATTCCATGGGTTGATTCTAAAAATTGGGTGGAGACAGAGAAAGACAGGCAAATTAAACACAAAACTTCTTACTTAACATTTACATTTACATTACTGAGTACCTATCATATGCATGGGATAACAAGCTGAGAAGTTCCAGTGAACAGAACTAATTTTTTAAGTAGCTAACTTTAAAACAGCTTCTAAAAGACTCTTCAAGATAGCTGATAAGATTATCGATACATGCCCAGAACTGTTACTCACTTGTCCTATCACAAACTATTCCTACCCTTTTGGATTTGTTATTAAATAAATTTTCAAAGACAAAAATAACCAAAAATTTTAAGAGTTTCTTGCCTTTCTATGCTAATAACGGGACCAGCTTTTGCAAAGGCAGATTAGTAGAACAAGGGCAAGTGTCTTCTCTAGCATCTTCCTTCAGAGCTGACTCCTCAGACCTCAATGACTCTTCAATCTTGGAATAGAAATGTAAATAAAAATTCTTTGGCAGTTACCTGATACTCAAGAACCTCCACTTGAAAGTGGTATCTTAACTGTAATTAAACTAATCAGAAGTTGCGGTTGTAGCTTTCTTGGAAATGACCCACATACCCTTGGCACCAGTGTATGTACTTTCATTGTGTACAAAGCAAAGAAGAAACCCTCCACAGTGATACTAGTCCAAATTGCTCCCAGCTCCTCCCAGACCACAGTCATGCTCACAAGGGACAATGCAATATGCAATATATTTATAATTAAATACATGTTTACCTTTCTTTCTTTTAATAGCTTCTTATAGCCATTTGATCCCAGGGATAGTAAGGTAATAACAATATCTAAAGATGGGGAAGCTGAGGCTCTTCCTGAAATAATAAAGGACAGATTAGTCTCATAAAAAGGTCATGTTCTGAGAAAGAAAAGTTATCACTGGAGCAAAACAAATGCAATTTCTTCTGAAGGACAATTAACTTATTTACCTGGATACATCTTGCTGATTTCTTGAATGAAGGCTTCACTGAAGCCAGCAATGATAGCACCACCTACTGGAACCATAAAATTTTTGTCCAAGCTCTGAACGAAAGCATCTATTCTACCTACTCGAGCACCCTAAAATCAAACAACATGTAATAATAGATATTTAATGTTAAGCTACCATCAAATGTACAAAACTGAAATTAAAAAATACCAAGGAACATGAACAATTAAATGAAGTTAAAACAAAATACGATGTTTTCTTACAAGTTCAATTCTGCATAAATATTAATCTTTTTCTTCATAAATCAATTTTAACTTTTAGAAAAGTAAAGCAACACAGAAACAAGGACTTTAGTCTTAGTACTTTAATTAAAAGCTATAATTTTGCCAATGTATAGAATCACTTACATTTTTGTACATTTACAAATATTTATCCTTCATTAACTTAACAGATATATAGGTATATTTAACTTCATTTTTCTTGAATTGTGGGAATACAAAAAGAATAAATACTTCCCATCCTCAAATATACTTCAGTCTAGTTTAGCTGGAAAGCCCATTTCTGGAATCAGGTTTAGCCTGCCCAAAAGCATAAGATGGCATGCCAAATTTGGGGAAGCCAGCTTGGCTAGAAGGTAGAGTACATGTTTGAGAACAATGAAAAATAATCCTGGGAAAGATAGTTTGAAGCCAGACTGAGAAAAGCCTTAAATGCCATTAACAAATATTAAACTGAATAATAAAAAGATGCAAATAGGAGTTGAAATGTGGCTCAGAAAAGTCTAAGATTGGACTGGCTGACAATATAATCAAGAGAATATTACACTGTCAAATAATTATTTTAAATTTATTAAATTTGATTTCTAATAAATGTTTTCAAATGAAACTTTAAAAGACAATAAGTCCTAGTGAAAACTAGAAAACTAATAAATGGGAAATATAAAATTAAGTTCTATACATTCTATGCTTGTTGGTCCATATAACCTATGCTTACCTTAATATGTTTTCAACACCTCATTTGACAAATAATACTCTCAAGTCCTTCTCAGACAGATTTTTTTTTATTTGCATTCACATCTTTCCTATCTGCATTCACAGTTCTCATAAATATACATATTTTAACCTACAGTTCCACATCTGCTCTTTAAAACATTTGGGAAAAACACAGGAAATATATTTTGTTTGTATGAAAAGTATGTTTTCTTTTAATGTTATTTCATTTTGTTTCTCCTCTTCTAGACTGCCCTGCTTCATTTTCATATATTTGAATTTCCAATCCAGTGTCCTTTCATTTGTTTCTTTGATAAGACTAATTTTAAATTTTCTGTTGTATTAATACATTGTATTTGTCCAATAATTTAGCTGCACATTGCATAAATTCTGTTTTCCCAATTCTCCTTTCTCTTTTAAATACTCAGGAATGTGTTGTGGTTGTGGTTCCATGCTCTACTAAAAATACAAAGAGTTAAAAGGAAAAGGACCTATTTGTACAAGGGTATTATAACAGCTCTTTTTGAGGTGGCAAAGAGTGGAACGAGGGGGTATTCATCTACCTCACCAGAGGTTGAATCATTCCCTGTTTTGCAGTATGTATTTATAAATGCTGAACTTGTTTACCAGATTGAGAAGCAGTATTTCTTCGCTATTATGTCTTTCTTGTTGGCTTATCTACCTATGTTCATGGTCTTCTGAGTTAAGATCTTTGGTATTTTCAGCCTTTTTTCCTCTTATTTTCCCTTACTGTTCACTTTTTGACTCCCTTCTCTATGACAATGATCTCTCTGGGGGGCTGAATCTCCAAATGTCTCAGCCCCCTCCTACTCTGGGCAATTCTTATTTTGCCATCCTTGGTCTCTGCTTCAAGTGACTTTTGGGGGAAAGAATTAGCCCCAGATAGATACTGGACGTTATCTCTCAGGGCCCCCCTCCCCCCCACAAAATGTCCTACCTAGTTCCCAACACCACTATTATAAGCCTAGGCCAATTTCTGCCATATGAATTTTTAAATTGTGGATCTCTGTGACACTGGGCAGAGGCAGGGATTAGATTTTCTACTCGTGACCCCTTTATACCTGAGAAATTTTTTATATATTTTATTTTTTAATTTATATTATTTATTATATATTATTATATATGTATTATATAACATATACTTATATTATTATGTATTATTACATTTATATTATTATTTTTTTTTATTATTTCACAAGCCTCATGTTCAGCTACAAGATCCCAGACAGGGTTGCAACCCACAGTTTGACAAGCTGAGGATGAGTACAGAGGAGCTCAATTGCCAGCCTAAACCCAAGTTTTGTCCTGCTCCCTCTGTGCTGTATATGTATATGTATATGTATATGTATAGGTAGTATATGTATATGTATATGTATATGTATATGTATATATGTATTAAGTTCTTATATATATAAATGAATTCTTTCCTCTGATTTCTTTGGGGTTTAGTTGTATTAGTAGTATTGCTAGGTCAAAGGGTATTCATAGTATTCGGACTTGGGGGACTGGTTCCAAATTGCTTCCCAGAATGGCTGGATACATTTAGAACCCTGCTGGCTACCATGACTTCAGGCCCTTTTTGGAACTTGGAGCGTGGATCTCCAGGCACTGCAAGGTGAGGGAGTTGGGTCTGGGGGATTGTGAGCCCATGACCTGGGTCAGTCTGAGCAGCCTTGCTGCTGAGAGAGAGGGGCAAGGTAGGAGCTGCCTTCTTTAGGTTCTTGGTGATCTAGACCAGAGACATCAGGCCTGTGCCCCCTGGCCCACAGTATGCCTGAGTGCAGCCAAAACCAGACTAAAACAAAGTAAATAGCTAAATAACATATATAAATAGTTTAATGATGCACCTAGTTATATAATACATAGAACATAATGACACATACATTTTAATAACCCCTGTTTCTATTTGAGTTTGAAACTGCTGTCCTAAGCCATCGAGATAGCTAAAATTGTTTTATCAGATGCATGATTTCTGTTTTGAAGAGTTTATGAAGATCAGAGAAAATGTCTAGTCTTGTGGGTCACATGCTCTCTAGGTCCAACATGAGATACAAAAGCTACTCTAAGTACTAAAGACACTAAGTCTGCTCCTTTAAATCTCTTAAATTCCTTTGTAAACCCCTATTTTTGATTGCCCCAAAGCCCAAGCTAACTGGGGACAAATCCCACCAATTGTAAAATGAAGAGAAAAAACAGAATATGTAAAACAAAGAGCTAAGAATTGTTACAAGTATTGATGTCAGGGTTACATTTTCACAATCTCAGGCTACTTAATATTTCTTAAGATGTCCCAAAAGAAAAAGACCATATTATAAGCAGGAAAGCCATGAAGTAATGCCCTAGTAAGCAAAACTTTACATCAGCATTCCCATTCCTTCCACATAAAGATAAATCCATAACTATGAAAAAACAGACTGAGGTCAACATATTTCAGATGAAGAATGTATTGGCAGATGGTCTAAAGTCTAGAAACAGTTGCTATTCTGTATCTGAACTTCAATTCACAGCTTGAGGTCATAAGACTGTCAATAAGAAGGCGTATTCTGGAAAAATGAAGGTGTTTGAAGGTAACACAGAGCTACAGAATAGAAGAACTGTGGAGACCATTTATGTCAGCCCTTTCATTTAAAAGATATAGAACAGACACAGAGAGGTTAAGCACTGCCCAAAGTCATCATAGTCAGTACGTGGCAAGGCTACAATTTGAGTCAGTCATCTAATTCTAAGTTAAATGCCTATTTTCTCTGAGGTAAAACATAAATAAATGCTCCTTGCATTGTATTGAGATAGACATAAGAGGTAAGAATTGTATTTCTCCCCATTCTAAACACATAAAGGAAGATGAGCTCTAGGTATCCCTCTGAAAGAATAAAACTGATGCTTCTATGTGCTTCCAATTCCTCCTTCTCTATGACTTTATTCTAGTGGTGGGATTCGTACCTGGTCAACCTGGGCCATGGAATAATCAAAAATAGAAATTTACAAAGGAAATTAAAGATTTAAAGAACTAGGTTATCACTTCTTCAGTGCTCTGTTCCCAATGCCATGGGTTTTTGAATTCAGAATAGCTTTTATACTTCTTTTTATACCTAGTCTCTACACTCTCCAAGTGCAGATTTTTTTAGAACTGGTATTCTAAGCTTTGGTGATGAATATGTATATGTACTTCAAAACTTTCCTGTTTTTAAAAGGTAATAAACTTTATCATACTTTAAAATTTAATTTTTAATTAAAACTTTTTTTTACCTGTTGTATAAGATGCATACACTTTGAAGATTGTACTCCATATGCATTGTTGACTATATGTGGAATATCATAATTAGCACAGATCACAGCCAGTTCTTCCAGTCTACAAATATAAAAAAATCAATTTAGTGAGTCACATGATATACTGTAAAGTTATAGTATTCAAATTATTCTTTAACAGTATTCAGATCTCATGTTTATTGCAATAAAGCTTAATGACTGACACAAGCATCACTCAAATATATTGAAAGTCATTTTGTTATTTTACAGCAACAAAAAATTTTTCAATTCAAGTAATGATATCAGGTGATAAAAGGTGGCACATATTTAGAAAAATTTAATTTAACTGTCTAAAATATTAAAAAAAAGACAAGTTTTAACCTGTGTCAAATTAGGGAAGCATCTTAAAATTTCTATTTCACTGTTTATATTGACAAAAAAAAAAAATCAAGAAGTGAATTTTCATGATCAAGAAATCAAATTTGCCAGTTACAAATTATAAAATGTTTTTAAAATTATCTTTACATGTTGGTACCAACGTTTAAAGTTTTTAGAAAGTTAAGATACTGCGGACAATTTAAAGGAGATGCCATTTCAACTCAATCTAAAATGATGTTATTGAGAGTTTATAGTGAGGATTTGATAGCCTATGAAAAAGTTAATGGTTTTAGAGCAAAAGCTTATTAATAAGAATATACTCTTGTCCATAATTAAAAAAAACTTCTGCTATTATTTAGAACATTTGTTAACATTTTAGAACCTAATATAGGAGTTTTTTTTCTTTTTTTGCTAATGTGAAATATTTTAAAATCTATAATATTGTATTAATAATACCACTTTGGCCAAAATTAATGCAGATACAGTATTTGTTTCCTCAATGTTATTAAAAGGAGTAGTACAGTTTGGTAGGAGAGTTAATGTATATAAGACAATATGAGTTAAGACTGAAAATGCTGCAAGTTTTAATGCAGGAAGTGCCTTAAATGCGAAGAAAAACAGTCTGTGAAATCATTTTGGTTACTTTATAAATAACTCTTTTTACAGTATGTGTTCTTCTTTAATACTAAAACAAAAATTATAATACTGCTAAATCTATAATTTTCAAATGACCTACTTGAATTTCTGTTAAATGAGAACATTTCAGTATTAATTTTTAAAAATAAAATCTATAAACAATTTTAAACCACTCTTTCTCACATGAACAATAAACACACTATAAATTCTAGAAAACATACAAGTAGTTTATTTTTAAACTATAATAAAAATTAAGAAAAAAATGAAAATAATAGGGACTACACTAATACAAAAATATTATTGGAGAGAATTAAGTGATTTCAGACAACTTGAAGTAGATGTCCAGTAGTCATCTCAATATGTCCAAAACTGAATTTAATATTTTTACCCTAACCCCAACCTTCATTTTTCCTAAGAGAGCAACACTATCTTTTCAGTCCCTCAGGCTCAAAGGTTAGAAGTCATCCTGTATTCTTCAGTATTTCTCACCTCCCCATAGTCAAACTGATAGCAAGACTTACTGATTTCACCTAAGCAACATCTCTCCAATATGCCCCCTTCTCTACCATTCTGGAGCAGCACTATACACATGACTAACAGTTTGCTAGTGGATATGTCAGTCTCAAAATATTTTCCCCATTGCAATCCAATTTTCCATTCAGCCACTCATATATAGGCCCAATCACTCCCCTACTCAATGACCTCCACTGTCTCCAGGAGCATTAAAAAATGCTTTGTCAGGCAGTCAAAAGTTGTAATTTAGCTTTCTCTTATCTTTCCAATTTTATTCACCTCCCCGAGACAGTCTTTGATTCATTTTCTTCTATTTTTTACTTTTGATTTTGATTGTTTCTTGATATTTCATGGAGTCATTCACAAACTTTCACTTGTCTAATTCTAATTTTAAGGAATTATTTTCTTCAGTAAATTTTTGTAACTTCTTTTCTATCTGACCAATTCTGCTTTTTAAGGAGTTCTTATCAGTGGACTTTTGTGCCTCTTTTCTCAATTGGCCTAATCTGCTTTTCTTCAGTGAATTATTGTGTTTCTTTTACCATTAAACTAATCCTGTTTTTTAAAGTTCTTTTTTCTTTAGACCTTTTTTGTGCCTCTTCACAATTATCTTATGTCATTCTCATTCCTTTTCCAATTTTTCCTCTCTTTTTCTCATCTCTTTAATTCTTCCAGGAATTCTAGCTGGTCTTGGGTCCAATTAACATTTTTCTTTGAGAATTTGTTTAAAATTACTTTTATGTTGTTATCATCTTCTAAGTCTGCCATGGTTTTCCTTGAATCCTTTGTAGCTTTTGATAGCTGGATTCTTTTTTGCTGTTTTCTCTTATTCCCAGCTTAATTTTTTCACTTTCAACTTTATGTTAAAGATAGAATCTGCTCACCTTGGGGTGACGAGTCACTATCCCAAGCTTCTGGTTTTGCCTTGCTTCCAGAGCTAGTTTTGGGGGTCTGCAAGTTTTTGGTGCTTTCAAAATAGTGGTATCATAGTTAAAGGGTAATGATTGCTCTCCTGATCTGTGTTCTTATATTTATCCAGGAAAAGCCCCTGTTCCCTGAATCCACAAATACTAGTGCTCCAATTTGCCCTGGAACTGTGACCAGCCCCCCCCTACTCCGTTGTGACATATTACAAGCATTCTTCTCTATCTTGAACTGCAACTGAGGACAGCTTATGGGCAATGGAGTTGCCAATTAGCCCTAACTGCTTCCAATTCCAGCAATGTTTCCTTGTAATGTCTTTCTGACCAGCTGTCTGACCCCTTTAAAGTCTCTGGACTTTAAAGAACTCCTGAATCTACTGCTATGGCTTCTGGAGGCCCACTGCTGACGTTCCTGCAGTACTCCAGGCCTGTATCCATTGTTAAAGACCTCTCCTGTAGACCTTCAAAGCTGTCTTAGGCTAAGTCTCCCTCTGATGTTTTATCACACACAAGGCATACCAAAATTGTATTTGATGCATTATTTTAAAATTGTTTGGGAAAGAATTTTGGGAGCATTCAGCTGCATTCTGGCCTGAACTCTACCATCTGACTTCAGAAGAAGCTTTGGAATATATTTTCTCATACGAGGCAAACAGAACAAGCATTACTATTACTGTCCTAATTGCACAGATAAGGAACTGGGTCTATCGAACGACAAAAGACTATCCCAGTGTCACAGAGTCAGTAAACACTGAAGTCAGAGTGAGCTCCTTCTCCCAGGCTAGTCCAGAACTCGGCATGTGCCTACTAAAAGCACAACATTGTAACCTACAAACAAAACTACTATGCTCTTGAAGACAGCCAGGTCTATCATCATGAAAAAGTTGTATTAAATTCTTATAGTAGTCCTCTAAAAACTCTTTTGTGTTGTAGTGAAAATTAACATGCATTCATTATTGCACAATGATGTGGCATCTATGAGCTTAAACCAAACTAAGTCTCCTCAAGCTACAGAGAAAGAAAAAGGTTACCATATTAAAAAAAAAAAAAAAAAATGTGTGATCATAACCATTCTAAGTGCTAAAATAAAATTTATGAACTAGAGAAATGCTGCTTTCAAATTTGGAAGTACTAAAAATTAGTAAAGACAGTATAGTTAGAAATTCTCAATTCTCCTCAACTTCAACAACTTTAACAAAAATTGAGAGAGAAAACAAAACTGAGTTGTGATCAGGAAATCTGAGAAGAAAACAGAGAGGGGTAGAGCTAAGATGGCAGAGAAAAGGCAAGGATTCACCCAAGTTCTCAGCTGAATAACTTTGAATAATGTCTCAAAACAAATTATGGAGTGGCAGAATTCACAAAAGGACAGGGTGAAACAGTTTTACATTCAAGATGTCTTAGACCAGCAGAAAAGGCCCACTGCACAGGAGAGCACAATCCAAGGCAAGCCAGGCCCCAGAAAACCAGCAAGGCATTGGGGACAAATGAATCAGTGGCAGCAGTGATAGTTTCTAGACCTCTCAGCCCACAGAAGGCAAAAGGGTCAGACAACTGGTGAGAAGGCGTTTAAAGAAGCCCCATGATAACACTGGGGACAGGACTGTTATATTACCAATACATGGATCTTGGTCACAATCCTGACCTCAGGGTCCTCCCAGGACAAAGAAGAACACTAGCAGCAAAGCTTGTTACTACAGCAGACGGAGCAGGGACCCTAGTCACAATACCAGGTTACTCAGACCAGAACACAAACCAAGAAAGTAGTAAACACATTTCTCCCTAAATCATACCACCTTGAAAGAACCTAAAACTTACAAGTCCCTGAATTATCTCTGAAAACATCTACACAAGAAATATGAAGCTCAGATTGCCTTCACCACTTTGGAAGCAGAACCCCACTTTAGGATGGAATTAAAAATCAAGAAATCTGGGAAAATAAGCAAAAGCTGGAAAAGATCCTGACTACCAAAAGTTACTACAGTGAAGGGAAAGATCAAATCAAACTAAAGAAGAAAAGGAAGTCAAAACTGCTATATCTAAAGCCTCAAAGAAAAATGTGATTTGATCTTAGGCCATGAAAGAACTCAAAAAGATCAAATAAAAGAAGAGTAAAAACAGGGAAGAGAAATGAGAGTGATACAAGAAAATCATTTAAAAAGAATCAACAGGTAAGTAAAGAAGGCACGCGCGCGCGCGCACACACACACACACACACACACACACACACACACACACACTTAGTAACACTTTTAAAAAACAGAATAGGCCAAATTATAAAAGAGGCACAAAATATCCAATGAAGAGAAGAATGCATTGAAAAACAGAATTGGCCAAATGCAAAAAAAAAAAAAAAAAAAAAAAAAAAAATTACAAAAATTCATGTAAAAACTCTTAAAAAAAAAAAAGGGGAAGAACTTTAAAAAGTAAAGTTGGCCAAACTGAAAAGATACAAAAGTTCATTGAAGAAAACAATTCTTTAAAAATTAGAATCAGGCAAATAAAAGTTAATAATTCCACAAAACAGCAAGAAACATTAAAATCAAAAGAATTAAAAAATAGGGAAAAGAGTGAACTATCTCACTGGAAAAAACAACTGATCTGGAAAACACATCCAGGAGAGATCAGTTAAGAATTATTGGACAATCTGAAAGCCATGACCAAAAAGATATCTTAGACATCATCTTTCAAGGTACTATCAAAGATAACTGCCCTAATATTCCACAATCAGAGAGTAAAATAGAAATTGAAAGAATCCATCAATCAATCACCTTCTTGAAAAAGATTTCAAAATGACAAATCCCAAACCTACAAGAAAACATTATAAGCAGCCAAAAAGAAACAATTCAAATATCATAGTCATGGTAATAATCAAGGTAACAAAAGATTTAGTTAGCAGTTTCTACATTAAAAGATTAGAGGGCTTGAAATAAGATATTCTAGAGGGTAAATTACAACCAAGAAATCACATACTCAGCAAAACTGAGTACAATCCTTCAGGAGAAAAAAAAGACAATGACAAAGTATACTTTCAAGCATTTCAGATGAAAAAAGTGGAGCTGAATAGAAAAATCTAACTTTCAAATACAAGATTACAAAAAAAGCATAAAAAGCTAACAGAGAAAAAATTGTAAAAGATACAATAAGGTTAAACTATTTACACATCTATATGGGGAATGATACATGTGACTCCTAAAAACTTTCTTGTTATTAAGGCAGTTGGGAGAGCATATATGACCCTTACTCTCATCAGAACGAGTCCAAAGAGGGAAGCACATACACACTAGTTAGGTATACAAATATCTGGCCCTACAGGAAAGGAGTAATATTGTACACAGGAGAAATGATCTGAGCACAGACTGGAGATTACAATGTTGGGCAAAGAGTGAACAATCCATTTGCGCGATAGGTGAATACATTTATGCCTTCTAAGCTGCACTACTGACCCATCCTCCTCAGGACTATGTAGAGCTTCCTTTTGTGTCCCCAGCACTTCACAAGCATTTAACAAAGGCTTACTGATTTGAGTCTCATGTCTATTCCAGGACAGCACAGAGAGACAGAGAGAGGTCTATAGTCACTGAGATCAAGGTACAGCCAGGAAGGATCTCACAAAGCCACTGAACCTTGGGTTTGAGAGGGGCCATCAGCCACATCCTAGAGCAAGAAGAAGTCAGCCCGGATCCACAGCGGATGCATGACTCAAAGCAGGGATCCAAACAGGCACCATAAGGCAGCCGTATCAACTAGGCCCAGAGCAGGGCCACAGATTCAAGGTGACCAAGAGGCAGACACACTCCTAGGGTCACAGTCAAGCTGCGGAAGTATGACAAAGTGACAACAATATAGACTGGCGAGTGAAGAGAAAAAGAGCGCTGCAGTGGTGCACTTCTGGTCCCAGGGCTCTGGTCCTGGAAAAGAGGGAGCCCTGACAAATTCCTTCCAAGAAACTTGGTGCCCAAGTCAAGGAGAGATGAAGAGACAGAAGGAACTACAGATTGATGTCGCTCAAAATATTAAATAAAAATTAAGTTAAAAAAAAAAAAGTTCTAGCAAAGAGTCTAAACATTGACTAGGTTGGATTTATTCCAGAAACACAGGGTTGCTTTAAAATTAGATCAATATAACAGACCATATCAATAACAATAAAAATCATATTATGATATCAATACAGGAACAACTTTTAACAAGATACAATTCCCATTTCCATTTTACAAAACAAATCTAGAAAACAAAGGAATAAAGGAAACCTTCCTTAATACGATTTAGCTTATCCAAAAACTAAAGCTAATATTTTATGTAATAAGGATTAACTAAAGAATTTTCCAATAAAATCAGCAGTAAAGTAAGGATGCTACTAGCTATAGCAGTTAGAAAAAGAAATTAAGGGAGTATAGCCAAGAAGGAAAAAAACCTATCACTTTTTGGAGATGATATAAAGGTTTTTAACCTTTATATTTAGATATTTAGATAAATAAAAATATTTATTTTACATTTAGAAAAACATAGTCATCTAAAACATTAACTGAAATAATATTTTAAAAGTTGTAAAATGTAAAAATAAATTCAGATAAGTCATCAGCATTTCTCTCTCACATCAACAAAAACCAACAGGAAATGATGGAGAAATTCCACTTCTAAAACTACAGAACATATAAAATACCTGAGACTCAACCTACAGAGACACACATAGGAATTACATAAATACAATTACAAAATACTTTTTGGGGGGCAGCTAGGTGGCGCAGTGGATAGAGCACCAGCCCTGAAGTCAGGAGGACCTGAGTTCAAATCTGGTTTCAGACACTTACTAGCTATGTGACTCTGGGCAAAGTCACTTAACCCCATTGCCTCAGCCAAAAAAAAAAAGATACTTTTATAGAATTAAAGACATACCTAAATAACTAGAGAAATGTTTATTATTCATGAATAAGTAGACCCAATATGATAAAAATGAGTAATACTATCTATATTAATTTATTTTATTTCAGTGATAAATCAAACGATCAAAGGATTATTCACTAGGAAAAAGATGAATAATTCCTCAAGAAAAACAAAGGGTCAAGAATCTCACTGGAAATGATGAAAAAAGCAGGAAAAAGGAGCCTAGCAATATCAGATCTCAAAATACACTTACAAAATAGTAACCATCAAAGTGATCTGGCATCAGAAATAAAGACTGATTAATAGTATAGTTAGATATGCATGTATGTACAGAAATAAATGAATATAATGACCTAGTACTTGATAAATCCCAAAACCCTCAGCTACTGATATAGCAACTATTTGAAAAAAATTCCTGCACAAACTAAATACATTTTATCAATATTTGTTTTGAAAAGGTAAATCTCTTCCAATACAACTGACATATCAGGGAACAATGTAAACATAATGCAAACTTCAAATTTGTACAATTTCTTCTAGAGGAACAGAAAGAATAAACTATAACTCTTTATAATAACTCATAAGTTCTAGTACCCACTTTTATCAGCAAACCAGGTCTTTTCTTTTCTTTTCTTTATTTCTTTTTTCTTTTTTTTCCCCCATCAACAAAATCAATGCTATAATTTATTACATATTTTCTGGTGTAGTAGGTAGGAGCTGCTGACAAAAAGGCGGGTTCACATCCGCACATCCCAATTTCCTCTATGGCCTCTAACCCAGAGGCCAGTATTGGAGATCTGCTCAATTTTCCTGACTTTGCTAACCTGGCCCATGGGAATCTGGATATAGACCAAGCAGCAGCCCAGTCAGTTCTATGCCATAGTCTCTAACAATATTTACTACAGTAGCCATGTATTTCTCAACCATTCAATATATATAAAGTTACACTACTATGTTTATTATGTTCCTATATTTTTTTAAACGAGTCACTAAAAAAGTTTTTTTGAGGATTGTGCTCCTCACCCTAACACCATTTTTCTCATTCTACAACTTTTACTGCATGACTTTGCAACATCTAGTTAGAGAACTAAATTACCCGAACAAAACAAAATCTCACAAAATATACCAAGATAATCTCTAAATAGATATATGACTTACACACACAGGGTGACAACATAAATTAGAGGAGCAAGGAAAAAAAATTACCTTTCAGACATATGGATAGGGAAAAAGAATTCATAACCAAATAAGGGGTAAAAATGATAACAAACTAAAATGGACAATTTTGATTACATAAAATTAAAACATTTGTATATGAATAAAAATAAATACAATTAAAATTACATGGGAAATAGAAGAGGAAAGCTTGACAAATTTCTCATTTCCAAGATATATAAGACAAATTTTAAGAATAGAACCATTCTCAAATAGATTACCAAAAAAAAAAAAAAAAATGAATAAACAGTTTTCAGGAAAAAAAAGTACAAAGTATGAAATAGTCCAACTACATGAAATATTTCTAGATACTAACATGTGAAAAATGTTAGCAAAATGTCCCAACAAATGAAAAGTTCTACCTCATACTACCCATCAGATTAGTGAAACTGAAAAAAAAAATAATAATAATAAATGTAATAATAAATAATAAACTATGGGAAACAGGCAATTTAAATGCCTATTCAGGGGTTATAAATGTATCCAGTCATTCTAGACAGCAATTTGGAATTATGCCCCCAAACTCACAGTTGACACTATGAATACTCTCTGATCCAAGCAATACCACTTATACAATTAAACCCCAAAGAAATCAAAAAAGAAAAGAATTCATATGTGTATGTATGTATGTAATATACTTATAAATATGTATGTGTTTATATATCATATGTATATATGTATACACACACATATACATACACATATATCAGCAATATTTATAGTGGCAATGTGGAAACTAAAAGAGGTGCCCATCACAAAGGACAATGCTAAATAAATTGTGATATATGAGTGTGATGGAATACTATCATTGTGCTATAAGAAAAACCTAAGAAACCTCAAAGGAACTGATGAATAATGAAGTGAACAAAGTCATGAACATAATTTAAACAATAACAACATTGGCAAGACTAACAACTTTGAAAGAGTTAAAAACTGATCATCATAATGGCCAGTCACAATTCTAAAAAACTAAGGATGGACATTTGCTATCCATCTACTGACAAAAACGTCATGGATTTTGGGTGCAAAATAATAGCTAATGTGGAAATTTGTTTTACTCAACTGTGCATATTATGCCTTTATGTCAAGGGGGGCAGGGAAGAATAGACTTTTTTTAATTTAAAAATAAACACACATTATATTTAAGAAGCTACATGTCTTGTAAAGATTACAAATTCATCAAGTCCATAATAAAACTCATTGATTTTTTGAACTTCACTGTTTATGTCAAGATGAACATCATCCTTCTATTCCCACAGCATCCTCCTCACTCCCTGACCCAACATAGCCCCTCTACTCTACTTCCACAATATCCCTTTCTCTCTATTCACACAGCCACTTCCTTAACTTAGGCCTTTATCACCTTTTACCTGGACTCCTGCAGAAGCCTTCTCACTAGTCTCATCACCTTAAATCTTTTCCTTCCAGGAAAATGATCCTCCACATAGATGACAATGTGATTTTCCTAAATCTCAACTCTGGCCATGTCTCCTTATTGATTCATAAATCAATAAGGACCAGTGACCTCCAGGACCAAATACAAACTCCTCCAGCTTTCACACAACCTGTTCCTACCCTAGCTTCCCAACCTTCATGTATCTTGTGTCCCACTCTGTGGGAGCCTTTTTGATATTCTTCACCCATGACACTCCATCGCCTACCTCCATGCATTTGCAGAGGCTACTTACCGTCACCTCTACTTAGAATCCTGAGCTCCCATCAAAGCTTAGCTCAAGCTTCACCTCCTACAGAAGGCCTTTCCTAATCCCTGCTGCTTTGTGCTCTCCCCACAATTAAATTATGTTTGTATATGCTTACATAAGCATGTTATTTTGCTCAACAGAACCAAAGAAGAGAACGGTTTCATTTTTGCCTTTATGTCCCCAATGTGCAGCAACAATGTCTGCACATAGTAGGCACTCACTGAATGTTTAACGGCTTTAAATTAGAGTAAAATAAAATCTGGGCTAGATAATTTATATTTGCTTTCATCTAGAAAGTAAAACATCTGCATCCATGCATAATACTATCTCTTCCCAATAAAAACAAAGAAAAAGAACTATTGTGTATAAAATTAGCATATAACCAATTTTTTAAAAGTGATTTTCAATATATTTAGAAAAACTGCACTTTAATCTATATTGGATCACTTATTGTCTACAGGAGAGGGAAGGGAAAAGGGAAAGTGAAAAATTTAGAACACAAAGTTTTGTAAGCATGAATGCTGTAAACTAGCATGTATTTTGAAAAATATAGTAATTAACAGTATTAGTATATGTAATATATAATAGTATTAATAATAATAGTATATTATTTTAGTAATAATAATTTCAAGCAAGATTTTTTTAATTTCAAATTTTTTCCCAAGGGAAAAATATGTATCTTAACATATTTAAAATATAAAATTAAACACTGCTGTATCATGAGATAAAAACTAGATATTTATCAACATTACTAATCTTCATCTATCATACAGCAAATTTCACTGATAGCTCCTACCCCTGATTATCAGAAGTGTCAAAAACAAAAAGCCCACTGAGTGAACGAATACTGAACTAGAGATGGCAGCAGAAATAAATGAACACAAAAAAAAAGATGACATCCAGCACTGCAGGAAAACATCTTATAAATAATAAAGACAAAGAGCAGCTTTTTTCATGAAGAATAGCTAATAGTACTGGGGGGAGGGGGAACAATCATAATTTTAACATAGGCAGAAAGTAGAGAGTTGAATCTATTCAAGTGAAAAGAAAAAAAAAAAAAAAGCGATCATTTACATTGTATTAGTTCCTTTCTTCCCCCTTCTCTTATTTCATTATATTCTTTTCATATTCCACTAAGCTTTCCTCAACAATTCAGAGGAATTCTCTAGCTCCTCTTAGAGATTAATTTAGTTAATTATTCCCAAAAGTTAAACATATTAAAATAAGGATATCTACATTTTATTAACAAAATCAGTTAATGTGTAAAGAACACTATGCATGAATTACTTACTTATCAGGCACCCTTGGAGCAAAACAGGATGTAGTAGAATGAAGACACAGAATGTTATCAGCTCCAAGCTCCTTTATTTTAGCTTCCACTTCCTTCAGGTCTGTGCGTAACTCATCACCTTCTAACACATTTTCTATCACCACAGGTTCAAAACCTGACAAAAGTAAACCAAAAGAAAGGTATTTATGCATGAAATGTTTCCTATTAAGATTATAAAAATAATATGAATTAGTCCTATTTCTAAAATTTGGTTGATTATTGCTTCTGGTAAAAGATAGACTCCCTAAGCAGTGTAGAAAACAAGAAATAAAAGTAGATTTATTTATATATAGAGACAATGATGATCAAAAAGAATGTTTTTTCAATTAAGTATTAAGTAACAGCAACTTGAATAACAGTATAAGATTTAAAATCAACTTAAGATGAGTTTTTAGGGAAAAGAATGAAATTAAGATACAGAAATCACTGTGGATTGATCTATCACATACAAATTCTCCTCTGCAAGTGCAACTATTTAACATTAGAACAAACAGCTATTTAGTGAAAGCTAACACATTTTAAACTGAGGGAAAAACTGTTCCAGACACTTGTATGTATCATTAAGCCAGAGCAAATTAAAAGATTCCACACAAAGACATTATGCTTCTATTTTCAAAGTATATTTATACATCTTTCTGCAGAAATTCTTGCTAAGACATTAACTAAAAAAATGCAGAGATTATTTTAAGTATATCATAAAGGTAACTACTATAAGGAAAGAAAAAATATTATGAGTACAAGCCTTGGGGACTGGTAAAAACATAAATTGGGAAGTGATGAATTTAAGGCTGTTTGCATATCAAGCACAAGCACAAATTTTTTATTGTGATGAAATTCCCCTTCAAAATATGAGTTAAAAAAAGTTACAATTAAAAGCAACTATGCAATTAGAGTAATATGGCAATAGAATTTTAGAAGTTAGATGAGCTTTTATAAATCACATAGCCCAATTCCTTTACTTTAGAGCTAAGGAAACTAAGGGCAAAAGAGATTAAATTAATTAGTCCCAGGCAGAAGAGTAATGGAGCTAAGCCAAGACCAACTGAATCACAGAACATACACTGGGGAAATACCTGACTGCAATTGGAAGAATATGAATGATGTTTTGTTGAGTAAGAACAGCATCAAAAGTTCATGGATTTAGAGCAGAAGGAGTGTTAGATAAAGATCATCAAGACCACGCCTTTCACTTTACAGATGAGGAAACTGAGGCATAGAGCTATTAAGTGACTTGCCCAGCATGACAAGTGCTAAAAGAAAGGCTGAGTCAGACTCAGGACTCTCTGGCTTCCCGCCCAGTTCTCTCAAAAGATAGCCACCTTCTGAAGTATCAGGTGGATCTCATTTTCCTCTATCACAATGCATTTACAACTTGCTCATCCTTTAATTCTTGTGTAGGTTTCCCATAAAACCTCCAGATTCCTTTGATTATCTAGGTGACACCTTCGCCAAGAACGGTTTTGATCACTGGGTATGGAGACAAGACTTGCAATGAGGTTTCCTTGGCTCCAAGGCTAGTTCTCTTTGTAAGACGCCATCCAGCCTCTCAAGTAAAAGGGAGAAACTCAAAAACAATCTGAAAGAGTAAAGGGGACTAGACTGTGAAGGACTCTGAATAATAAGTTTTACTTATTATACCAGATGCCACAGGAAGCTACTGAATCATCTTAAGGAGGTGACATGGTCAAATCTCTACTTTAGGAATATCAAATTTGGCAAACTGCAGAGGAAGGACTAGAGAGACAGGACAGCCAGGCAAGAGGGAGACCAAGTTAGCAAACTGGAAGAAGGGCCTGAATCACATAAGTGCTTCTACAAGAAGAAATATTTTTTAAATCAATGTTTATTTCACTCTATTGCATTATTTATATTTTTATTATATATGCTTGTCAAATAGGGGGAAAAAAAGGTCTGCAATGATTACAATAACAAATTTTAATTTAGGACAAATAAGCACAACTAAATATCATTGTCAGACATGTTGACAAAGAAAGGGGTATAAATGGTGGAAAAGTGAACTGAATAAAATTAAATATATATAAAGGAGATCCACATTCAGTCGATCAAATGATTGATAAATATCAGAAATGTAAAATGACAGGCTTTGGCAACAGACTAGATGTAGAGGGTGAGAGGAAGGGGGACTGATAAGACTGTGGGCTCCTCAACAAAAACCAGACAAGTCAGTAAGAAGGGAGGGTTTGGAATAAACAAAAGAGGACGAATTTTGTTTTGGACGTGTGGAGTTTCAGATGTCTGTGACGCATCCATTTTGAGATATGTAAAAAGCAAATGCAGACACAAAGCAAAAGGCCAGTACAGAAGTCAGGGCTGCCTATGTCTATAATCTTCCATATGGAAAAGCTACCTGAAAAACAATGAGATCATCAAGGGAAATACAGGGGAGAGACCCAAAGGCCTAGGACAGAGGTCTCATGAGATGGCCTGGAAGAGAAGAACATCACAAGGCAACTGAGAAAAGCTTGGAGGCAAGACAAGAATCAGAGGAGAGGGAGGTCACAAATTCTGCAGAAAAACCCACACACAGGCGTCCCGGGAGGGGGAGAAACCACCAGCAACCCAGATGCCCATTTTCCCATCTATAGGGAAAAAAACTTCTGACGTTTGTATTTTATAGAAAGAACCAAGACTAAATCACGAATGAAGTCTCTAGTATTATTTCGGAAACTACAAGCACAACTTCCATTTGGGATTCTCCTACTGCATTAAGTGTGATTTATTGTAATCCTGTTTGACTGAAGCATAGCTGCTGGAAGCCCCATAAATCTGAGAGGATAAAACTCAACAGGATGTTTGTGGCTTTTCTGCAACTGATTTCCAATGTCTACATGAAGTTTCCCCCAGCCCCAAGGTATCAGGAACTCCTCTCGGGATGTTTCTAAGAATCACAGGCAAGCAGACTGACCTTGCTGAGATAACCATCCAATGGCCCATGTCACCAACTCTATGATAAGAACCTGCCCACTCTAGTTCTCCCTACAGAAAACACGTATGTGTTGTCTCTGACTAAAACTGTGGCACAGATGGAATATTAGTGGGCCATAAGAAATGAAAAATCCAACCAACAGAAAGAGGCGTGGAAAGACTTACATGAACTGATGCAAAGTGAAATCAGGCCAAGAACGCAATAAACAAAACGACTATAGCAAGATAAACAGAAAGACCCACAAAACAAGAAAAAAACTAATGTGGGGGGAGCAGGGTGGAAAAAAAGCCCAATCCCAAAGAAGAGATATAAAAAGATTTTTCCACTCCCACTCCTTTGCAGAAGTTGAAGGTCCATGGGTATGAAGTATTGCAATTTTTTTTCAGTGTATTAATTGGCTAAATAGTTTTCTTTTTCCACCTCTTCTTTTAAATTCTTTACTATATCTAATAGCTTTCCCATTTAAGGAGAAAAGAGATACAGAAGATTTGTGATGTACAATCATAAGACAGCAAAAAAAAGTACATCAAAAAAACAGGAACCTATGTCTAACCAAGGATCATGAATATGTACCACGCTCAAATTGCCTTAATGACTAATTATGAATGCATAAAAAAACTCATCTTAAGTGCCCTGGCCAATTATCACTCAGAAAAAAAATTATACATGAATTTATACATTCATCTACCTTCCTGAGCAATTAAGGCTTATAAACTTTCAAGAATACTTGACGAAGTGGAGCCCTAATAATAAAGGCTGACATTAGAAATATAGCTTCTTCATTATATAAGCAAGAATAATCCAAAGATTCATCTTGTTACCATTATACAGACATGAATACTTATACTGGCATGTAAAAGGCTGGGAAAAGACTAAAAGGAACTCACTAGACTCAGAGGAATATGCCCTTCAATTAAAGTATACAAGAGGATCATGGTGCTTTCGCATTCCCTGAACTCATGAATCAGCCAAATGTAATTCATCTCATCCATAACTGATCTCCTTCAATAAATCCCACTGGAACATTCAATATTGTGGGTTTTGCCTTCACTATTAGGAGAATAGTGTTTATCCTGTAACTTCATGTAGGTAACCTTAATAGCAAAATTCTGGGGAACAAAAAGAAGCTTTATAACCTTTCCAACCCTTGAAATTAACCCAATGAAGCTAAGAGTAGAGTACAAGCAAGCTTTTGGAAGGAATATTCAACAATGGAGGATCACATCTTTATTGTTTCATAAATAATTAGAAGAGCTCATAGAGAATCCATTGCGTTTGCCATTCTGTTGACTGTGAAAAAGTAGCTCTCTTCCCCAAAAATATCTTAAATACATTCATGAAGTAGCTTTCAAAGACAAAACAAAAATTATACCATTGTTCAACTACCCTCTGCTCAAAAAATACCAAGAAAATTACAAAATAGAAGTTTTTTCAACAGATAAGACAAAGGAGATCAAGCAGAGTTGAAGTTGAAGAGGAATTCCCTTTGGATTGTGATGTCCTCAAGGTATTCAGATTTGTGGAAGAGATTATCTCCTTCGGCAACACTTAAAGAGTTTCACTAGCCCATCCTCACAACAAACACCAAGAGGATAAATAATATCTATTACCTAGATTACATGTACTGGAATGGGCAACCTAGAGAGCTCATGAAAGAACTAGAGACAAGACAGACAGAATATGAGAATTTTCACACAAACCTGGAATAAAACACACAAATGAACAAGTTGGGCCTACACTTGGACAAGAGAAAAGTAAGCCTGACTGCCTTCAGGAAAGAGCAAAGTTATCATTATTGACCCCAAGCTTCCCATGAAAACAATGGCTCATCTTCTTAATACTATCATTCTACTGGTTTTGCTTTGGCAGTAAAACATGGAATACAATGATTTTTGAATAATTAAACATGAATACCATACAATGCCATGGACAGATACCAGTGGTTAGCAGACTGATGCATAAATAATGGCAAAATCTAAAGAACAGGAGTAAAATATGTCACACAGAACTTGCATAAAAGGAAAAGAAAGGCCAAGGTTATATGGTGAAGATGCGAGACAGTAAGTGGTCAATGATGTGTCAAACCCATGGGAGAAGAAGGACTAGTACCCTGGGTAGTCATTAATCTTTCTATTTCCTGTCATTAGAAAGCTATAGATGTAAAAGAATTCTAATTTCCTGTTGCCTAGGTACAATTACTACTTCATACTTTTTCTATAACTTGCTATCAATATTTCCCTTTTTTTCCTTTTACTTGTTTGGTTGAGGACAGCATTGGTTAGGAACAGAAACTATACTTTCTACTTCTGCAGACTGGTAAAACCAGGAAACTAATATTTATTGAATGAGAAAGTTTAAAAAGTATGGTAATAGCTTTGATATTTGTTCTTCGGGGGGACAGCTAGATGGTACAGAGAATAGAGTGCTGGCCCTGAAATCAGGAGGACTCAAATTCAAATCCAGCCTTAGAAACTAACTGCAAAAAAAAAAAAAATAATAATAAAAAATAAAAATGTTCTCTATCTTCAAGTAATCTATCATTCAAGAAGCATTTACTAAGTGCCTCCTATATGCCAAAAACTATGGGAACCTATGAGTATACACACATATAAGCATATGTAAAACAAATACAAAGCAAGTATAAAGTACTCTGGGTAAGACTCCAGCTGGCAGGTTCCCAAGAAAATCCATATCTAGAAGATGGTACTTGAATCGTGTCTCAAAGGGTAAAGACAAGAAGGGCATGCATCCCAGGCATGGAGGACAGAGACGGAAAGTCCCACATGAGGAGCAGCCATGAAAGCTAGCACGGTGTACTGTCAAATGGAAGAATGGAATAATAATAATAATAATAATAATAATAATAATAATAATAATAATAATATAATAAATAATAATAAAGCTGAAAAGGGAAGATTGGGACCAGGTTGTGAAAAGCTTTACAAGTCACACCGATGACGTTAGATTTGATCCCAGGGGTCACAGTGAATCCTTTAGGAGCATCCCGTTGGCAGCAGTGTAGACGACAGACCAGAGGAGGGAGGCACTTGAGGCAAAGAAGACAATATAGGATCACTGAGACCAGGCAAAAGATGATCGTGACTGAACGAGGCTGATGGTTTTATGAGTAAAGAAGAGGGGCCCTGAGAGGTCCTGCAGATGCTGAGATGCTGTGCAGGAAAGTGGGGAGTCCAGTCTGAATGCTGAGGTGAGAACTTCAAAGATCGGAAGGCTGGTTGTGTCCTCAACAGCAAGTGTGAAGTGAAGAAGGGGAAGTCTGGGGCATTGATGATGAGCGCTATTAAATCTGAAAGCCAGTTATGGTCTCAGAAACAAAAGTCGAATTTAGTTCCAGAGACAATGTAGTGTTTTGTTTTTTCTTAAAACAAAAAAAAATCCAGATTCAACTATCATGTCTTTAGAAAAGGAGGAAGGAAAAGAAAAAAAAGATTAAAAACTGAAGTTTGGTGATGAAAGGAAAGAATGACTCCTAGCCCATTTGTCACTAGGCACTTACTCTGAAGTATATATTAAATATATTTTAGTGACCCATTATTTCAACTGACAGACAGTGAAACTTCCTAAGAATCTTAGAAGGTTTCTAGGACTAAAAAAATATATCAATCAGCTGACTGATATTCTGGAAATGGCTTTCTCCCAATTCAATTAGACTGATCCTCAGATAACAAATTGTCTCTCACCAAGCTCATATGATGTAAAGTGTTACTATTAACAGATTCTCAGACCTCAGAGGTAACTAGTTCAACCAACTCAGTATAGGTATCAACTCCCAATTAGCTACTATTATTCTGTTCTTGCTAGTCCAAAGATTATTCTCTCTAGCAGAAAAAAACAGTAACAAGGAAAAACTGATAAGCTCTATTTTCTCTATCATTAATGATCATCATCCCATGCATTCCAAGTAGCAGACCTCTCTCTTGTCCAATTCTCTTTTTCTTTCCAATATGGCTAACAAAATTTTTTGGTCATTCTCAGCTTTATCTGCTAGCACCATCTTATTCTGAGTTTTGGTTCTTCTGGTATTAGTCTTATAGAACAATGAAACACTCAGGTATTCATTTTCCATTACTGAGCTTTGTTTCCATCTTTTACGTATCTTTCAAATTTGTGTTGATAGATAATTTTCCCTATGTATCTGCACCCAGCTTTTTTTTCAACTCTACTTTTCCCTCACTGTAAGTAAAGAAGAATCACCAAAACTTAAACAAAGAAGTTTTGTACTTAGTTTTATGTCTTCTAATACTTTTGGAATACAACAATAAGAATGAACTTTAGACCACAAAACCCCTCTCTGTATTACCATTTGTTGAATTCTTTCAAAGAAATGGCATTTATTAAAATTATGAAATAACAGTTATCCTGAATTCTTAATGAAAATTTTTCCTATACAATTGGACTTTGATTTCTGACATACAGATGCTTTCAAGGCTATGATCTTTGCATTATTCAACAAATATGAATCAATTCTGATGAAAGTAGAATACTTTGATGACTTGATAAGCAGTTCAATTATAGGAATGCAATACAAATACAGAAGTTCAAATTAATTTGAGACTATATAAAAATATGCTAAGTCTTAAAATTTATGATCTAGGCCTTATTTGAGCAAACATAGAAACCCCAACCTAAATTTTTTACACTATTTGCTGTTTTGATCTTTTATCCTTGTTGAAAATTATGGAAATGATCTTGCCTCATTATATAATCTTATACTATGTCTACTTCTTAATTCCCTTGAATATCACAACCCAGTTATAGCCTTTGTTTCCTTTCAAGATATTGTGGCCTAACAGAGAACTAGATTTAAAAGCAGGAAAATCTCAGTTCAATTCCTGTCTAATACACTTTATGTGAGACCCTGGAGTAGTTATTTAACCCTTCTCTTCCTCAATTTTCTTTTCTGTAAAATGGGAGATATGATAGAACCTATCTCACAAACCTGTTATAAAGTTCCAACAAGACAATATATGTAAAGCACTTCTAAAATCCAAAGTTAGAAATGTTAGCCATTATTATTATTATCCAGTTTTTTAACAGTTATTTCCATTATATCCAGTCATTCAGAAGAATAACTATTTGATTTATGGTAATGGTTTTATTAGATTGGGGAGGGAGGTGTATATATATGTGTGTGTCCAACTTTTTATTACATTCTGTTTAATAAATTTTTTGTTTTTCATCTGATTCTAAACAAGTCTAAAAGACAATGTAATAGTAAATTAACCTCACTACATCAAATGATCTGTGATTTTTATCACTGTAGGAATCCTAGAAATGAAAATTTTGAGGAAAACTGAGTAAATGATTTTTGGCTTCTCAGGCTCAAAGAGCTTAAGTAACTTTTCTCTGGTCACATGGCTAGTGTTGGAGTCCAGATCACAAATGATTTTTTCCTGACTCTAACTCCAATACTCTATCTCCTGAGCTACCTTGTATCTCAATATTATAACATTAATGAAACACTAATAATATATTCCATTACCTGCAGTGATCATAGATTTAAAGCAGGACTTCTGATCTATCCGTGGCCAAATAATATACTTTGCCTTTGGTCTCTTGTGTCGTAGTGTCAAGAAACACAGGGTTAGACTCATACCAGTTGCCATTGGAACAACAAAGCAGTCAGCCACTGAACGAATACCTGTAAATGAAGAAGCAATTAGAAATGAAGTCAACTAAAAGCATTTCATGGAATCACAAATTCTGTGCTGGAAAGAACTCAAAGGCCATCTAGCCCAACTCCCTTATTGGTAGCAGGTCAGCAAAAAGTAGCACAATGAATATCATACACACCAGCCAGCCTTAGGATGTCCAGAACTAATAAATTGGCTATTTTGTTCAAAAGGCTAGAACCTGCGGCTTTGGGTTGCACAGCAGCAATATCACCTGATCTTCCAATCCCATGAATGAACCTAAACAAAAGAAGGGTCAATGAATGGGAAAAAAGTCTTATGCAAAATAATTCACGTACATGTATGCAAATAAGATAACCTAGAAAATCAGAAGTAAGAGCTAGCTTTTAGGGGCAGAATCTGAGGCTTAAAAGGGTCCACAGAACATCCAGTTAAAATTTTCACTGGATTTAAGAATCTCCTTTACAATATTACCAATAAATATATTTATAATATGGAAACTATGATAATTAAATGATCAACTAATCGTCCTTGAAAATTTAATTCCTCTTTCCCATAACCAGATGAGTAAGCTAAAATTTTGTTAACATTTTGGGCAGTAAGGAGGAGCAACATTTGTTTCATCCTAATTTTTTTGTAATGTACAATTTTCTACCCAGATAAAAGAAAACTATGCTACTTTGCTGCTGGAGCTTACCAATAGAACCAGGATTAGAATAGAAAAAGAAGGGAATAATCTAATAAAAATGAAGTGAGAACAAAATAAAGGGCATTTTTAAAGTATGACCTTTTAAAATGCTTATTATTAAATACCAGAAAATGCTGAGCTCCACGTAATGTTACATCAAGTAACGAGTGTTACAACAGGCTCAAAATTCAAGTGAGCAGTACAAACACACGGTAGCTATTTGCACTTTACTCCAGCGATTTGTTTACACTCTGTATGGTAGGATTTATTTGGACCACTGACCTGAGAGAAAAACCCACACATGTGATAGAGCAATGCTGCCCAAACTTTGGCAATGAAAAAAGTTTCCATTACTGCTATCACAGTTCAAAGTCTTACAATGCTACAGTGCTATTATAAGAAAACAGTGGAGATACAGAAATAGAACTACTACGGGCATACCCAAAGAGATCAAAGAAAGAGGAAAAAATCCAAATGTACACAAATAATGACAGACTGCTTTTGTGAGGGCAAAGAACTGGAAATCAACAAAGTGCCCATAAATTGATGAATGTGTAGGAATGGGAGGGAATAATATTGTACTGCAAGGAATTATGAAAGGAAGAGTTTTAGAGAAAACCAGGAAGACTTATTTGAACTGATCAGCAAGAAACAGAAACAGAAAAACAATGTATATAACAAGATTGTAACAGTGTCGAAAGATAAGAATTCTCATCAACACAGTGAATAATCATGACTCCAGAAGACTGATGATGAAGCACACTATCTCTTGAGAAGAGAGGTTACAGATTCAAAGTGAAGACTGAGATATAAATATTCTTGGATATCGCAATGAAGCAACTAATTTTACATGACTATGTATATTATGAGTTTTGTCTTTCTTTCTTTTTTCCCCAGTGGGGGAGGTTAATGGGGAAAAATAGATTTTTATGTATTGAACAAAATTCTAATTAAAAAAAAAAAAGAAAAAAAGTATGGGGCAGCTAGGTGGCGCAGTGCATAGAGCACCAGTCAGGAGGACCTGAGTTCAAATTTGATCTCAGACACTTAACACTTCCTAGCTGTGTGACCCTGGGCAAGTCTCTTAACCCCAACTGCCTCAGCAAAAAAAAAAAAAAAAAATGTTAATTAAAATTTTTTAATTTTTTAAAAAGTAGGCAGTACAAATCACAACTTTCTATGTGAAATTAAGGAACTACAGAGCAAAACACCATAGATTCCATATTGTCTAATGATGTCAAAAAATACCTATTAAAAAATTAGTAATTTAAAGGTAATACAATAAAAAGAGATTTTAAGTTATATTTGAATCTTGGAAGTATGGTAGAAAGAGTAATGGATCTTACAGCCAGGAACCTGGGTTCAAATCCTAGTTCTGACACTATATAGATTCTTCTCATCTGCCATACAATGTGTTCAGGTCTCTGCCCATTCCTCAAAAAAACCTTCCCTTAAAAAATAAAAAATAAAAAAATAAAAAAATACCGTGTAACTTGTGAATTTGCTAGCCAGAACTCTACACAGCAGGCTGTGATAAAGCAGAGCATATCAGTACTGAGCTCCAATAAAATAAAAAAGAATAACGGTCAATTAATAGTAACAAATTTAAACTGCGAGAGTCCCTTGAGAAGAGGGACTGTCTTTTGCCTTTCTTTGTATCTCCAGAACTTAGCACACTGCCAAGCATGATCAGGCCTCTGATAAATGCTAGCTGTGACCAAACTTATAAATAATGGAATCATTGAGATAAACTCTAAAATCCTATGCTTCAGCAATTATACCTTTATCGTGCTAAGCCACTTTCAAAGAGCTTTCATAAACATTAATAAATTCACTGTTGCTATTAGCCTATGAGTGTAATTTCATTATCGTGAGCTGCACTAAGAACAAAAATTTTTAATACATTAGACAAAATATGGCACCTGCATGTCTCCCAAAATCTGACTTATATAAAATTTCACTACTACAGGTGTTTTATATATATATATATATGTGTGTGTGTGTGTGTGTGTGTATATATATATACACACACACACACACACACACACACACACACACACACACACACACACACACACACACACATATATATATGTTTGTTTTTCCTTTCAAAGAGATATTTAAAAGTAATATGATTTTTAGGTCTAAAGGGCTATAAAACTGCATGTCCTTTGACCCAGCAGTACTTCTACTAAGATTGTATTTCAAATAAGAAGGGTAAGTTCCTTTGTGTACAAAAATATTTTTAATAAGAAGCTTTTTTGTGGTGGAAATTGAGAGAATGCTCATCAACTGGGGAATGGCTGATGAAGTTGTGACATATGACTGTGATGGAATACTATTGTGCTAAGGGAAATGAAAGGAGGTGGTTTCGGGAAAGAAACATGGCAAGTGAAGTGAGAAGAATCTAGAAATCATCGTGCACAGTAACAGTAATGTTGTAATTAATGATAAACAACTGTGAAAGACTTGGCTAACCTGAGCAATAAAAAATCAGGAAAATTACATGATGAAAAAAATGCTATATACCTAGAGAGAAGTGATGAACTCTGAGTGGAAATTTGAAGTATAACTTTGTCATTTTCTTTATTTTTTCTTGATTTTTTTAATATGGCTGATACAGAAATGTTTTGCATGATGTCACATGTACAAGTGACATACTACTTGCCTGCCTAGGGAATAGGAGAGAATGATAAACTGAAAATGTAATAAAGATGGTGAAAGTTAGTGATAAAATTTTAGAAATATAAATAAGATTAAAATTAAAACAATGTTTTACACTTTAATAAGATCATATTAAAACCAAAAAATGTAAATGGTCCATGAATTCTTGAACTTATAATACCTAACATGAAATAACCAACCAGTAAATGGTAAATAGTGGGGAGGAATCTCTAAAATTACAAGATGAATCAATAGAAAACATAGTTCAATTTATTAAAATGAAATTTAAACTTCTTAACAAGTATTACAGAAAATAAGATGCAATTGAAGAACAATTTTCAAGTATTTATTTTTAAGTTCAAAGAACTTTTAAATTAGAAAATATAGACAACCAAATAATTTGCTCTTTAAAACATTTTAAACATTTTCAAAAACTTTAAAAAATTAAACATTTGTAAAGGATATAACAGATAACACACTATTTTTAGAAATTACCTGTAATGTCGACGGGCAACTAACCCAGACGCTACTCTACCTTCCCTTTCTCCCACACCACAGTTGCCCAGGAAATTGTTACTATCCATAATGGCAAGTTCGTGGAGAAACAGCTCAATAGTACTTTCATCCCAACCATCTTCCGGACATTTACCCTTTGGGAAAGGAAAATATATTTGAAAAATTTAAAGAAGTCGGCTTTGGTAGCTGATCTGCTACTACAGTCAGGGTTTCATAGGGGGCGTTAGGATTACAAGGTGAGAACTCGGGTTGTCTGTGTCAGAATTCACACCTTTAGTTCCAGCCTTTAGGGGGAGTTTGCCCCTTTGGACTTCTGAGGAGGAGTTTACACATCTAAAGGAGTTTACACTTTTAAAAGGAGTTCTGAAAAGTTTACACAACCTTTAAGAGGAGCAAGTTCATTGGTTGAAGTATTTCCTCACAAGCCCCGTTGGGTTCTCACTACAATCTCTGCTAGGATAAAAGAGGAGGGCAGGAGGGCAAGGGGAGTCTAGTCTGGGACGGGGGCAGACTGGAAGGACAACTTAGAGACCACCGGGCCATTACAACTTGGCCCTCCACATTGGGCGCCCCACGTTGGGCGCCAAATTATAAAGGTCCTGTCTCTCTTCAGTTATGATCCTTCTCTGGGAGGATAAAAGAGGCAGCATTGAGCCTGGAGTTAGCCGGACTAGGAGTCTGAGTTTAAGCAGTGGTCTGGAAGGGGAGTCTGGCTGGAGGCTCCAGAAGCTTCCCAAGAAACCTGCTCACAGAGGAACAGATTTTACAGAAAAGAGACCTCCTCCCAGAGAAGGATTGCAGTGACGAGAGGACGGGACCTTCACAAGAGGGGATGATCAAGGGCCAGATTTGGAATTAAGACAAGGCTCCAAGTTCACTCTGTCCCCGTACAATTATTTTCGGTCCCATCCAAAGACATTGGAGTGGTTCGCCATTTTCTTGAGTTTAAGGTAAGGAAACCGAGGCAGGCGGGGCTAAAGGCGTGACCAAGGTCACCCAGCTGGGCGCACCTAATCCGAACTGGGGTTTTTCGGACCACCCAGCTGCCCATCCAGCGGCCAGCCAATACTTCTTCTCGGTCATGGGCACTGGCTCCCTCCTGCGGGCCGGAGTTTCCCTTATCTTCACGGGGACCCCAAAGCTCAGCTCAGATAAGCTATAGGGAGCTGCGGCCGTTCAGGACAGCCACCTTCTGGGGGCCCAGAACCAGGACTTCTCCAGAAGGTTCCCATTTTCTTCCGCTCCGTCTGCAAGCAGCCAGGGCCCTACCCGAGATCACTGTGGGGCTTGGACGCCAGTTTCCTCCACTTATATATATACACCTGGGGTAGAAGGTGGATGCGCGAAGGGAGAGGACGCTCAGCAGCGACTGGGCTACCCCAAGTCACCTCCACTAACTTTTACTTTACGGGGCGTTTCTAAGAGAAAACACCAAAATCGGGGGCCCACGTGACCTTCGCCGGGCATCAGTCCGCACAGGGCGGGAGGCGGACCCAATCCCGCAGCCTCTAGAGGCCCGAGCCACGAGTCTCTTAAAATTAAAAAATGGGGGTTCCAAACCTTGGGGGGTTGTGGACAGATTTAGGGGATCCGTGAACTCGAAAGAAAAAGTGCATTAACACTGAATAAACTTTGACAAATCCTCCTCTGCCCCGCTTTACGCTCACCAACCTCTGACCCCTGGCATTTCTTTCATGAGTTTCCTGAATTATTCTGAAAAGGGGTCCCCATTCGGACCCGCAGCGTGTCCTGGCTGGCCGGCAGGAAGCCAGAGGGCCACTCCCAGAGAGTCAGCGTGGGGGCGGGCCGGGTCCCAGTCCCACCCGCGGGACTTCTCCCTCCCCGGGGGCACTTTAGACTGGAAGCTCCCTGAGGGCAGGCGCTCCCCTCAGTGACTGGCTGTATTTCCACGGGTGAGCCCGCTACACGCACGTGGGCCGCTCGGGGCAGCCTGGCAGTGGGAGGGTCAGTCCTGCAGCCACCAGGGCTGAAGCTCAGGAGGGGGAAGGTGGCCACCTCGCGTGACCGTGCAATGTTGGGGAGGAAGAGATCCCAACACTGCAAGCGCCTCACACATGCTTGCTGACTGGCGTCGGGGCCGGGCGCCCAGGGCGTGCACACCCCGGCCCGCTCACGCCCCGCCCCCAGGCCCCCACGGAGCCCCGGCCGAGGGGGGAGGGGAGGCGGCCACCTCTGTACCTTCTCCAGCAGGAGCCGTATGAGGTGCTCGTGGGAGCGGCGGGCCTCACAGCCCTGCCGCACGTAGGCCGGGGATACCAACCGCTCGCCCGCCGCGAAGTTCTCGCAATTCATGGCGCCCGCGGCAGCAGTCGCGCGTGGGGCAAAGGACTCGCAGACCAAGCGGAACCCAGGTTCAGAGCGTCCGCGGGGAGTCACGGAGACGCAGCGCGCATGGGCGCGGCCACTCCCACCTCTTCCGTCTCTCCCCACACCCCCGCTCCTGGGGAAGAACGGAGCATGCGTGGTGACTCCCGGTAATAATGCGAGGAGGGGGCGGGGAGATAAGGCAGCAAACTCCACCCCTTCTCCTAGGAGACACTTCTCATTGGTCGGAAGCCTTGATTGCTCCCTCGGTGTTGCGAAGCCGCAGTTAAGCAAACAGAATTCGTCCTCCCACAAGAATAAATCAGCATTTCTCTCGGGGTGGAATAAAGTAAGCTGTTTATCTCATTACTGTGAGCAAACACAGGATTACAAACCACTATCGATCCCCTTGAACCGGGAATCAGATCTTTTAGCCTGGGAAGCCCCTGTCCTTCCTCGAAAAGGCGGGACTAGTCACCAGGCAACCAGCGGGCGAGGCTTTCCTCCCACCAATCCGCTCTGCCCAGAATGGGAACGCCCCTCCCCGCACTCGCCCGGGGAGCCTCGGAGGGAACTCTGCCTCGATTAACATCCTCTGGAAAAAAACTCAGGCCTTTTCCATCCACTTGAGGTTTCCCATGTGGATCGCCGGACTCCTTTTCAGGAGCCTCGGATTTGCCCGATCAGGTTCAGCCCTGTCATGTTCTACACGTGATGACCTTATTTTCCCCAAGACTAGCTTTAAGAGATTTTTTAAGTATATGTAATTAAAACACTTTTTAAAGCTCAGAAGTAGTGATTTAAGAAGTAGGACTGCAAGAAAACTGGGGCGACCCATTAGACAAGTTACATCCTAAATATCCATTTATCCTGCTTCTATAGACGTGCGTGTGGAAACCAGCACGCTGCGAGCCTCGTGAAGGCAAGGACCCCGGCCTAATCAGACTTTCTCAATACACCGAGCACAGGGCTCTTCACACCTCAGTTATAATAAATATTCACCAAATGAAAAACAAAAGGCCTTTCCAAGGCTTACTAACTGCGGAGAAATCTTAGGAGAAAGTCAGAATACGACTGGCTAAAGTAAAGTGGGAGCATACCAAACCAACTTCCTTTCCCCTTTTTTTTGGGGGGGGGGCTTTACTTTCTTTTTTTATTATAGCTTTTTATTGACAAGACATATGCATGGGTAATTTTTCAACATTGGCCCTTGCAAAAACTTGTTTCAGCTTTTCCCCTCCTTCCTTCCCCTAGATGGCAGGTAGTCCCATACATGTTAAAGTATATGTTAAATACAATATATATATATACATATTTATACAGTTGTCTTGCTATACAAGAAAAAATGGATTTAGAAAGAAGGTAAAAAATAACTAGGAAGAAAAACAAAAATGCAAGCAAGCAATAACAGAGTATAAATGCTATGTTGTGGTCCACACTCATTTCCCAGTGTTCTTTCTCTGGGTGTAACTGGTTCAGTTCATTACTGCTCTATTGGAACTGATTTGGATCCTCTCATTGTTGGAGAGGCCACGTCCATCAGAACTGATCCTCATACAGTATTGTTGTTGAAGTATGTAATGATCTCCTGGTCCTGCATCAGTCCATGTCAGTCTCTCCAAGCCTCTCTGTATTCCTCCTGTTGGTCATTTCTTACAGAACAATAATATTCCATAACCTTCATATACCATAATTTACCCAACCATTCTCCAACTGATGGACATCCATTCAACTTCCAGCTTCTAGCCACTATGAAAAGAACTGCCACAAACATTTTGGCACATACAGGTCCCTTTCCCTTCTTTAGTATTTCCTTGGGATATAATCCTAATAACAGCAATGCTGGGTCAAAGGGTATGCACAGTTTGATTACTTTTGAGCACAGATCCAAATTGCTCTCAAGAAGGTTGGATCACAATTCCTCCAACAATGTATCAGTGTCCCAGTTTTCCCACATCCCCTCTAACATTTGTCATTATCTTTATCTGTCATCTTAGCCAATCTGAGAGGTGTGTTCTGGTACCTAAGTTGTCTTAATTTGCATCAATAATGACTTGGAGCACCTTTTAATATGGGTAGAAATAGTTTAGATTTCATCATCTGAAAATTGTTCACATCCTTTGACCATTTGGCTTGATGTCTTATAAATTAGAGTCGGTTTTCTCTATATATTTTGGAAATGAGGCCTTTATCTGAACCTTTAACTGTAAAAATGTTTTCCCAGTTTATTGCTTCCCTTCTAATCTTGTCTACATTAGTTTTGTTTGTACAAAAGCTTTTTAACTTGATATAATCAAAATTTTCTATTTTGTGATCAATAATGATCTCTAGTTCTAGTTCTTCTTTGGTCACAAAGTCCTTCCTCCTCCACAGGTCTGAGAGGTAAACTATCCTATGTTCCTCTAATTTATTCATAATCTCATTCTTTATGCCTAGATCATGAACCCAGTTTGATCTTCTCTTGGTATACAGTGTTTAGTGTGGGTCAATGCCTCGTTTCTGCCATACTGATTTCCAATTTTCTCAGCAGTTTTTGTCAAATAAGAATTCTTATCCCAAAAGTTGGGATCTTTGGGTTTGTCAAACATTAGATTATTATAATTATTGACTATTTTGTCCTGTGAATCTAACCTATTCCTCTGACCAACTAGTCTATTTCTTAGCCAATACCAAATGGTTTTGGTGACTACTACTTTATAATATAGTTTTAGATCAGGTACAGCTAGGCCACCTTCATTTGATTTTTTTTTTTTCATTAATTCCCTTGAAATTCTTAACCTTTTGTTCTTCCAGGAATATTTTGTTATTTTTTTTTCTAGGACATTAAAATAGTTTTTTGGGAGTCTGATTGGTATAGCACTAAATAAATAGATTAGTTTAAGTAATATTGTCATCTTTATTATATTCGCTCTGCCTATCCAAGAGCATTTAATATTTTTCCAATTGGTTAGATCTGACTTTATTTGTGTGGGAAAGTGTTTTGTAGTTTTGCTCACATGTTTCTGTTTTCCCTTGGCAGATAGATTCCCAAATATTTTATACTATCAACAGTTATTTTAAATGGAATTTTTCTTTGTATCTGTTGCTGTTGGATTTTGTTAATGATATATACAAATGCTGACGACTTATGTGGATTTATTTTGTATCAACTCCAAGAATTTAATATCACTTCTTGTATGTATTTTCTGTTTGTTTTTATACTACACCATTCAGGTAAAGGTAAATATTCATCTTTCAATATTGCAGAGACAAAAGACACCATGAATAGAGTGCTGGATCTGGAGTAGGGAACGTTTGAGTTTAAATCCTTTCTCAGTCACTGACTAACTATATGACCATGGCAACTTGCCCATTACTACATTTAGCCTCTGTAACCCTCAATCTCTTTTCCTGTAGAAAGGAAATAATAATAGCCTACCTCACAGAACTGTCTTAAGGACCAAAGAAAATGGCATATATAAAATGTTTTGTTGTTGTTATTGTTTTCTCCTTTGAAGAGGTCCATGATATCAGGGAAGTGTAGTTATGTGGGGAAGGGCTATGCAAGGACACCTGGCTCTCTTTCCCCTCTACAGCCATCTGGGTCCAGTGGCCAGATATAGATCACCATGATTGGAGATGGACATGGATACAATGGGAGACCTTGGCCTCATTAAGCTAAAGTTTCCAAACCTGAAAGGGCTATGCAAATGCTTACCATTATTATTATTATCATTAATTATATCACTTCAAAGCCTATGAGCAGATAGAATAAACAAATAAATTTTTGGAATCAGAAGCTCTGGTGCTATACTTCCTACTAGACATGGGCTTCCCAATTGACTACCACAGATTTTTTTTTTCCCCCCTGAGGAAAATGGGGTTAAGTGACTTGCCTAGAGTCACACAGTTAGGAAGAGTTAAGTGTCTGAGACTAGATTAGAACTCAGATCCCTTGACTTCAGGGCTGCTGTTCTATCCACTGCGCCACCTAGCTTCCCCCTACGGGATTTTTTTAAAAAGAATAATAAAACAATGTACCAGTGTTCCTAGGACATAACTTTTTATGCAAATTATACCACTGACCATTTTTTTCCCTATCACCTTTAGCTGTCAAGCACTGTCTAGGGGAGCTGAAGTCTGGTCAGGCTAAAATGAAGAGATTCAACTTGATGATCTCCAAAAGTTTCTTATCCAATGATTCTAAGGTAATTTAGAAGAAAAGAGCCAGCAAAAATGACTCATTTGGTTTCCAAGGGAACTCTACTGACTGGAAAAAAGGCAATCATCGGATTTTTCACAGACTGGACTAAAGCCCTAAAGTATTTTTCTGGTTATGATCTGGAAGAAAAAATAATAAAGTGATACTCTAAGAAAAAGCAAAGGCCTACCTTAAGATTAGCAAAAACAGTTCTATTTTAAGAGAGAGAGAAACCAGTTTGAGAGAGCTAGACACCAGCTAGCGACAGGAAGAGTCCAGCCCCTTAAGACTTCTAGTTAAAGCTGCAATAGAAGAAAAGCTGTGTGCTGCTTATGTACTTCAGAAATGTTAAGGGCCATGGGCTTTTCAATGTCTGAAGTACCTTAAGTGAGAGAAAGTCACAGACCAGTCTTTAACCAGAATTAGGAGAACGCATTGGGAGATTGACTCTGGTGAACTCATGATTATATCGGTGAGAATAATGCTTCTGCCAAAGTAGTTCTCAGCTTTCCCTGCTTTCCTATTCCCTTCTATTCTTGACCTGGCTTTTCCACAAATACTCCGTAAAGAATTCATCCAATTCTTCGGAGGTTCCCTCTCATTCTTTTGCTGTCTGGAGAGTACCAATGTGCCATTCTCTGTCCATCTACAGCATCTTATTCTTGTAACGTGGCTAATTCACCTTCCTTTTCTGGTGATATATGCCCTTGACAACGCATTTTATGGAATTTCTTATATGTCAGTTCTAATTTGCTCCACAATGCACCAGACTGTATTCAGCAGTTATAATAACAATTGAAATATAGGGAGAAAAGGGCTTCATTTTAACAGAGTTGCAGGTTTTTTTTTTTAATTTTTTTTTGTTCTAAATTGTATTTGACATCATTTATATGCTGCAGGAGGCAACATGTGCCAGGTAAGTCAAACTACCACTACTACTTTGACCACAATCTCCTCTAAGATCATGATGAGGACAGCCCAGGACCTTGAACCAAGAGCCTTGGATATAGCTGTGATCACCCAAATCATCAGAACTGTTTCTAGTCCTCCTCCCAGAGCCATCATTGAGGATAAAATCATTGTGGAGATGGATTCCATCTTCCTCACCACTTCCAGCAGCAACTGCTTAGGAACTGCCGCAAACAGACACAAGAGTTCTAGGAGTGAAAGCACCCCCCAGACCATTATGGTTACTTCTAGCCCAGCCCTCACAGCCGTCATCAGGGGAAAGCAAGTCTTGAGAAGGGACCAAGAATACTTACAAAAGACAAGAAAACCAATTTAGCTAAAGCAACAAGGCACCCCTGAAGGGGAGACAGGAGGATAGCTTGTGCCAGACAAATCAAAATCTCACCATCACTCTGACCACCATCTCTCTTCATGCCCTAATGGAGAGTCAAGAACTTTGAACCCAAGAGCCTTGGGAAGAGATATTTTCAGCCCAGTATCTTCAGACATCATCCTGGGAAGCAAATCTTATGGAGTTACAACCCAGTAACTGCTCCTAAAGGAGCCTTCAGGGACATCTACCAATGCTCAAGAAAAAAAAAATGTTCTTGCCACCAAGGTCTTTGACACTTAAATGGTCTCTCATCAGAAATTGAAATGATTTTATCAGTGGAAGAGGCACTATCATCTGCTTTGTCACTGTGCCCAGAGAACCATGGGACCTTTCTCTCTGACTTGTATCTGCAACCTTCCATATGGGTTGTGGCCCCCACTAGAGTGTGAACTCCTTGAGAGCAGAGACCAGATCATTTTACTTCTCTTTGTATTCCCAGTGCTTTATTCATCTAAATGCAAATTATTAAGTGCTTTATTCATTCATCTAAATGTAAATTAGTACAGATATATATATATGTGTGTATATAGGTGTATGTGTATATGTGTGTTTGTATATACTTATACATATACATACACACACATAGACAGCAGAATCAAGTGGTAGAGGCTAGACAGAGATTCGCATGAGGTTCTATCACACTATAGTCATCCCACTGGTTCACTCCTGTGCTTTCCTTAATAAAATACAGCAAAATGCAACATAAATAACTGGTGGTAAATGGTGATAATGTATTAATTGTCTACCAGATGGCTGTGAGTAACCTACAGGATTTAGAATAGAGATAAAGAATAGATATAAATAGATAAATAGATAGAGATAAAGGTAAGTTCTAGACCTGTGATTTCTTGGCACACAGAATTCCCAGGTGAGAAAAGTCAGTCTGTACTTCTACCCCTTCTCTGCAAGTTATGGACTTCAGGAACTCTCTAAAGCACTTGAGCAAGTGACTTGTTCAAGGTCATGCTATAATTTGTGTCAGAGACAGAATTTGAATCCAGCTCTTTATGCCTTCAAGGGGAGCCCTCTAAACCTTCTAATATGGAGCAATGTGATATCCCAAATTACCAAAAATACTATGTCCACCTCATCTATCTTCTTGCCTGAGGAAAACCCAACCAACTGGTTCATGAAATAATACTGACTCCTCCTCAAGCCTCCATTTAGAGAGGGCACCTAGATCTGCCACTCTTCATTCTCCATCCAACTGCATTCCTTTGACCACTGGGTATAATCCCAGTGCAAAATATCTTCCCTCTGGAACACTTAACTCGAAATTTTAACTCAAGTTTTCCCTTCCTTCCCTGAGACCCCTAGCTTATCGACTTTGTTTTGTGGGTTTTCTTCCTTCATTAGAGTGTAAGTTCTTTGACAAGAACTATCTTTCTTTTTCTTATTTGTATCCCTATTCCTTAGCACAGAGCCTGGCACATAGTAACCTCTCAGTGAATGTGTATTAATTAATTGACAACATATCACCAGGCCTCCATAGGTATTACTGAAACTGCTGACATTGTATCCCAGAGGAAATAGTCATAAAAAATCTTTTTTATAATCTTGTAGTTTGCTAACTTCCTGGGGTTGCTCTCTGATGATTCTACAATGAGATAAAGCTACCATATAACAGCTCTCTGATGAATCGGGGCTACTATGTAGCCTCTTTCCTAAAACAGAGTGAGTTCAGTCCTCTCCAGAGAACGCCAGGGCATGTTTTAGCTCTTTTGAGATTCAGATCCTTGGCCACATCCAGCCATTCCGTGAGTCAGATGAAATGTCTTCTGAACTCACTTTACTTCCCTCCAGAAACAACACCCCCAAGTCAGCCTATATTTGTGTTGGAGAAAATTGCCTCTGGGAAGAAAGAAAGTGAATTTAAAAAACAGTTTTGACTGGAAGGACCAATCCGAATCCTGATTCTATTTCTCTAACAACTTCAAGAGAGGGATAATTGATAGAACCTTGGAGCCAGGAAAACCTCAGTTCAAATTTCCAATTAAGTACACTAGGTTTTTGTAACCATGTGTTTCACTGCATTTCTCTGAGCCTCAGTTTTCTTAGCTGTAAAATGGGAGATAATAATTACCTACCTCACAGGGTTACTGTGGGATAAAGGAAAAGCTATAGAAATGTGATAAAAGTAATATATATGTGATGATATAAATGTGTGTGCATATATATATATATATATATATATATATATATATATATATATATATATATATATATATGTATGTATATATACATGTGTGAGAAATTTCCCATATTTTACTCCTTACACTGGGCTCTACCATGCCCCAAGTCTGCGTCCTTTCTTTCCCAGCTCCTTTCCTCTTTTCAGTTAGATGATAAGATCCTGAGTCCTTAAGGATAAGGACTGTTTTTCTTTTAATTATTTTTATTTCCAGCACCATAGTGCCTGCACATAGTAGTGATAAACAAACAAACAAACAAACAAAACCACAAATTTTTGCTGACTACATATATCTACACACATGGGTATATACATATATGTGTGTATATACATATATATACACAGTACATACATGTGTGTGTCCAGATAGAGGACTTAAGCTTAAATAGCTCAAATATGGAGAAACATTTACAAGAATTCAAAACTTTTAACTTTAATTTGTGCTAAGTAGAATAAGCCAAGTTTTGCCCAAGTGAGAAATCGTTCAGTTGCTTTTCTCTACCTTTCAAAGTAATCAAAGGAAAGTTTTCAAAGCATGAATGTCTCATGAGTATCTTCTAATAGAGTTTGCTTACTCTGTTTAGCTCCTTAGAGATAACTTAACATTTGCATTACTAACAGCCTTTTTAAAAAGTGTGTTGATATTCTGCTTGAGAATGGACCTAAATTGTTCTCTGTATTTAGATAGGTCCCATATGGCTGTTCAAATAGTTACACCCATCTGCACAAAGGCTTTTTACCACATATAATCCAAAATATTTATGTGGACTGAATATAGTCATTTATTTAAATGTACGGTTAAGTAGGTTCAGATTTGACTAAATAAGCGTAATTATTTCATCCAGCTCTGGATCAGCCTCCCAGACCCAAGGCAAATAGATAGAAGAAAGATCCACTATTGGGATTTCCTCCATTCTTGTTCTTCCTTCTATCCCTTTTCCCCTTATCCCAGGTTGCTCACCCTTTATTAAGGCTGACAATGGCTATTCATACCATGGAGATGACATGGGAGTTAAAACTATAATGTTTCTAATGAAATCAAGGCTCACCAGGTCCTACCACTGGATTCTAAGGTCCTTGGGGCTTTATCATGATAATGGCACTGAAATAATATTTGAGAAGCATTTTATAAACCTTTAAATATAAATGCTAGCTGTTAACAACTGCAGCATCCCTCCTTCTATATTTTCTGTAACATAATGAAAACTTGCCATTTGCGCTGAAGCTAAGCTCTTTTTGGTACTGTCTTCTCCAATAAGGATGTGAGCTCCTTGAAAAAAGAAACCTTCGTTTTCTATTTGTATCCCCAAAATTTAGCACACTCCTTGCCAGAAAGTGAGCTCTCAAATTCTTTCTCATTGATTCATTTGTATCAAAATCATATTGATGGATTGATAAGAACCTGGAGAAAGGACTTTAGTAGAATGGTACAAACAGCCATACCATGCCCAATATAATTTAACACTTTTATCAGTGTCTCAGATGATATAAAATAAAGGGATGATACAAAGCTAGGAGGGAAACTGAACATTTGGGATAATAGAACCCCATACTAAAATTTTATCAATAGAATGGAACAGCTTTCACTAATAAGAATCCAATTACTAGGCTTAAATGTAAAGTTTTATATCAGGGTTCAAAAAATCAATTGAGGAAGAACCAAACAGGATTCAAAAACTGGCTAAAAAGTAATACCTAAAAAAGACCCAGGTTTTTAGTGTACTTCATGTTCAATATGTTAATAGGATGGTGTGACTTGCAAAAAAGGTAATGTTTCTAGTTCTATTTCAGTATAATAAAAGCAATAATGGACTTGTAGAATGTAGAAGAAAAGCCCTAGAGAAAGATTGGGGAAGGATATTATTTTTGTTTGTAAGTATTTATTTTTTGCTGAGACAATTGGGGTCAAGTGACTTGCCCAGGGTCACACAGCTAGGAAGTGTTAATTGTCTGAAACCAGATTTGAACTCAGGTCCTCCAGACTTCAGGGCTGGTTGTTTATCCACTATACCACCTAGCTGCCTGTTTGTAAGTATTTAAAGAGTTATTTTGTGGAAGATAGATTAGATTTGTTCTACAAACAATGAGCAAATTTATATCAACTGAAAAAATTAAAGAGCTGTCCAACAATTTTTCTCTTGTTCAGTCGGTTTTCAATCAAGTCTGATTTTCTTAACAAAGACACTGGGGTGCTTTGCCATTTCCTTTTCCAGTGCATTTTACATATGAGGAAACTAAGGCAAACAGAATTACATGATTTGTCCAGGATTACACAGCTAGGAAGTGTCTGAGGTCAGATCTGAACTCAAGAAGAATCTTCTTGACTCCAGGCCTGGTACTCTATTCACTGTGCCATTTTGTTGCCCCATGAAACAGAGTAGGCCATCTTAGTTTTTATTTTTATTTTTGCCACCAAAACATTTATTAAGAGCCTCTTTTACTAGAACTCAGAGTGAGTATATATGTGTTGGGAGAAGAGGGGAAATGGAGACTGGAATAGATTGAGAAGGTAACAAACCTGTGGACTCTACATGGGGATTCATGCATTTGTCCAGAAAGGATTTTGTATTATCCTGTAATATGCAATGTAGAAGAGATTTAAAAAAAAAAATAACCAAACACCAGAGAAGGCCCTGCTGGCCAGTAATGGCTCATGGGATATTCCCTTAGGGGAGGGGCAAGAACATGCCAAGATACAGCTCAGGAGCTGACTGTCTCAGTCCTAAAAGCCTAAGCTACTTCGAAAAGTCAGTGGCTGCCAGGCATTTTACCTGATGTCCTGCTGGGCTGCTGTAATGCTTCTTTTATTGTGAACTGAGGAAAAGATGAGCTAAGGAGATGCTTCAAAGACATGCTGACTAAAAAGACTAAAAAACAAGTTAAAGTGCTGTGATATAGCTTCTGAGAGCTGGGAATTGACAGCCGCTGACAGACTATGCTGGAAGCAGTGTCAACTTTAAATACAAAGAACATTGAGTATTTTGAGTTATTTCATTAGGGAAAAAAATATTCCCCTAACCATCTTCCCTCACTTAAGTGTCAGAGTACTGTAATAATGCCTTGTGCTTTATATTTATGCATCAACTTTCTCATCACCAATTTATCTTAAGCCATCACAAGAGAGCTGTTTTAACTCATCTTTCTGCAGGCAAATGGTACCCTTCTTAAAATTCCTTCAACACTGAATGGATTTTTCAAAAGTATATTTTTCAAAGTTCATTATAGCTTGGCAACATTGTCTTGTCAGGATGTGAGGCTGTGCCCAGTAAAATAGAATAATAATAAAAAACAAAAACAAGGTGGAAAATGAGTGAGGAGAATAATGAAAAAATTGTGTATAGTGCTGTATTCTTGTAACCCAGTTGCATGCTGGAGCCTGTAAAAATTTGGGTCCTCTGGGTATCAATCATCCCTGTGGCCGAATTGCCAACGCCGATGAAAATCCTTATCTTCCAGCATCCTAAGAAACCCAGGATTTTCCAACATTTACACCTCAAACTGAGTGTGTTTGTTGGGGAGCTGCTCCAGAAAGCATATTCCTTGTAGAGATTTATGATGATTCTGAGTTAATTCTCAAGATTCAGGTGGGATGAAATGGTCTTCAGTTCCCCCCAACTCTAAAAATCTCTGAATTACTCACTGGTTCTCAGATTGAATTTGAATTGCAGTTAGTAGTTTGGAACCTCTGTGAGCTCCTATTTGCCCAGGAGTCTTCCAGACCTTGGAACTGTACCGAAATTTGGGTTATATTTGGTCCAGTAGCAACTTTGGAGGCAAATTCACAAACCACCAAGTCTTTTAAGGTCTCAAAACCCTATTCAGTGGCCCAACTTTAGGGATTCACCTATGTTGTAAAATGTAGGATATGACACTATTGAGTTGGGTTTTTTTTGTTTTTGGGGTTTTTTTTTAGCATTTCCCTAGATGGGGAGATTAGCTTTAATTTATTTTAAATGTTCTGAGAAATGTTTTCACAGGTTTGTTTAGGTTTATAGACAAATTCAGACAAATTACTTAGAGGCCTGATTGCACACCAAAACCAGGTCCTTTGGGTGGCTCAATCAAAAGATGTAAGACCACCAGCTGGTTCACAAGAAAAAGGCCCACTCCTTGGTTCAGTTTTGGAACATTGCCAGCTTTCAGCTCATCAAATATCTCTTCAATATCCTTAAATGTCAAATCTTCATAGTAATTATCATTTATTTGAACACAATTGCTTTAATGTTTGGTTTTGTTGTTGTTGTTGGTTCTTGAATAGGACTAAAATGCCATCACTATGTTAGAGTCGAATTATAGTGTGTCTGACTGTGGCTGATCTGACCAATATGAGCTCGGAATGCTCTGCCACGGGTCAGACACAAATAGTTCTTATGAACAGCTGGATGGACTTTTTTTTGGACTTTCAAACTTGGCACATCTCTAATTCAATTCTGCTTTACTCATAGAGTCCAGTACCTTCTTCAATGATGGCACGCCATGTTGGGCACCCCTATCCCAGGGCAGATCTCCCAAGTCATATAATCGATTCTAAAGTTAAAGAGAGACCTAGAGAATGTGCTTGTATTGCTTTTTCTGAATACCACATGTTCTCCTCTCTGTCCCACAAAGTGCAAAGTATTCTTACTGACCTCAAGCTTTCCATAACATCAAAAGCACCACTGTTGACAGTTTTTGTTTTGTTGGTGTTGCTATATTGTGAGGAGGAGCACTGTCTCTGAAGAACGAAGGATGAGCATCCAGCAGAGGTCACTGGACTGGTAACCAATGCTAAAGAAGAGAAGAATTAAAGAAAATGGGCTGGTCAGGCAGCAAGACTAAGGGATCAGCCATTGGAGCGAACTTTGGGGAGGACATTGAGAAGAGCTGCAAAGGGTTGGCAAGCATCTGTTTCCATAGTGGTAGCCAATTTCAAGATAATGAAGTAGGACTCATGTTACGAAAGATCATACATAAATAAGAAGTAAAATCTTAAAGTAGCCAGTTGTGTGTGATAACATGAAAACAGTCCTGAATTTGGATACAGAAAACCTGGGCTCAAGTTCTGGCTTGACTTGTCAGTATGGGGGCTTCGGTTTTCCTTTTCTATAAAATAACTTAAAAATAAGGATACTTTTTTCATTTCCTGTGTCACGGGATTGTTGCAATGATCATGTGAAAGCTAAATAGACCATTGGATCAATCTGAAGTCAGGAAGACGATGATTCCTATCCAGCCTCAGATACTTACCCGCTATGTGATTCTGGGCAAGTCACTTAATCCTGTTTGCCTCGTTTTCTCATCTGTAAAATGAGCTGAAGAAGAAAGTGGCAAACAATTTAAATATCTCTGCCAAGACAACCCTTCAATGGGATTATAAGGAGTTGAACATGCCTGAAACAGCTGAACATCCACAAATTTTAACAGAACATGTGTAAGCATGAGAATCAGTATGGTATACTCAATAGAGTGCTGGTTTTTTTAACCTCTCCCAGCATTTTCCAATCTGTTTCCCAACATTCCCAAAATGGGATTGATGATAATGGCATCTCTCTTATAGGCCTGATGTCAGAATCAACCTTAAATTGCTAGATAAATTTGAGCTCATGTTATTATCCTCATCTCCTACATGAGAATGAGCTTACTCTTAGCCAATATATACAATTTCATGCTTATTCCAGCAAATTGATTCTGTCAGGAATGATAGATTAGCTTACAATGTAGGATCTTGGGATTTAGAGCTAGAAAGAGCTTTGGAGACTATCCAAACCAACACCTTCATTTCATAAATGAGAGAGCTAAAATTTAGAAATGACAATTTATTCAAGTACATAGGAAACAAAAGATCTGGGATTTGAACCCACGACCAACGGGCTTTTCACTACCCCAGGCTGCTTTACTTGTCATAAGATCAAATCAAGACTTAGCCACCATTTTCCATGTTTAAGTTTCCATGTTTAAGTTATTTCACTACAGAACCATATTGTACATTGAGATTTCAAAGTTTCAAGAAATATATTTTTAAAAAATCATTCAGTTACTCTCCCCTAAGCTGTTATTCAAATGAACAAGCCATATTTGTGAGGGATAGGACAGTCCGATGATAGCTTTTCCTCTCCCTAGACAGAAAAGAAATCAAGTTGGCCTAATTTTCACTTCAGATTTTAAAGTGGCCATCTTATCATATCTTCCTTCCTCCTAAGAGATTCAAATCGGTTCTAAGCACTGACTATTGCTGAGAGAGAGAGGAAATTGGCAAATTTCTTTAATACATATTCTAGATGAGAGGAAAAGAGGATTGATCATTCACCTGAAGTCATAATGTAAACCAATCAGAGAGAAAGACAGTGGGTTAAATCATTGATGATAGACTGGCACTCTGCTATCGACCTAGTTGTCGGTGTTCTCACTTACTTGATAATCTTTCTGTGCTTCCATTTCCCTGCCTGTGGAAATAACAGTAAACCACCTCCTAGAATTGAGAGTGAGAAGCCAAGAAAAACTACTATGAGAAACTATTATGAGTATTCTAAGTTCCTCATAATCTTAGGATGGCCTGTGTCCTGTGTCTGTTGAGGATACCACTATTCTTTTAGTAACCTTTGTTTAGAGTTAGGAGTCACCCTCAATTCTTCAGTCTTCCTCACTATATTTAATCAGATTCACAGACCTATCCTTTTCCCCATCTCTTTTATCTGTTCATACCACAACCATCCTAGTTCAGGCCTTCATCACCTCCCACCCAGACTACTGAAATATTTTCCTAATTTATCTCCCTGTATTCAATCTGTTCCCATTAGAATCCACTTTTGACTCAGCTATCCGACCACTATTCCTAAAATGCAGGCCTGGCCATCTTCTATGTTGAAGAAACTCCAGTGCTTTTCCACTGATTTTAGAATAAAATAAAACCTTCCCAATGAGATTTCAGCCTTTCTTTCCAAGCTAATTTAACTTTTTTTTTCCCTTCAAATACTCTCTATTTGAGCTAAAGTGGCCTCTTAAATACAACACTTTATTTCCCACCTCTGTATCTTTGCACAGGCCTTCTTGAATCAAGAAGGGAAAGCTTGAATGATGGAGCAAACAAATTAGCCATCCATTTGTAGTAGGCTCTAAATAGCTAAGCTTCATATGAATTAAAGAGTTACTGTTCAAGAAGGGGAGTGATCAGAAACTTCCTAAGGAGAATGATCTTAAAAGGAAAAAATAAGAAATGTCTCCTTTCTGTCCACATTGGTCGTGTTACTTTAAAGAACCCTTTAGTAGGACATAGTATATCAATTGAGACAGACAGAAAGACAGTTATAGAGATAATTACCTGAAGAAGGAAGCAGCTTCAAAGAACTTAACACTGTAGAAGAGAAGAAAGTAGAGTAATGAAAAGGAGTAATTCTAGGAATGATGGAAACAATATTCTAACTCTTCCTTCCTTCTAGTTTTTTTTTTTTTTTGTTTTGTTTTGTTTTTTAAGGTATTGAGGTCATCTTTGAGTGACTCAAGAGATTAAAAGCTCTTGTGGTTGATACCATTGCCAGGAGTCCAAAGCACCAAAAAATTTCATGCAGTATACCAGGTGTGCTCTTTGATACTTGGCATTTGGAAAACAATGGGCAATTCAGGCAAGGGAGCTTTGCTCAGCTGAATCAACTCAAGGTGTCCCCAATGCCCATCCTTGTTGAATATCCTTTTCCTGCTGCTCTGGTAAGTAAATTTCTTCTTGTTAACTGTTAAATGACTCCTGAGTGGTTCTTTTCATTATAATATCTAGGTAAATTGTTAGGAAAAGTATTCTAGAAATATAAAATCTACGTTGTTCCTATTTATTTCCATACACATAATGGGCACAGTAATAGAATAGATAGCAGCACATAAAGCAATAACCCAAGTAAAGATTATCTCAAAGAAACTGGTCTAACTAGTAAACACAGGAAAGCAGACTTGGTAATTCCACATGTCTTTATGGGCTTGTATATGTTTGCTTTTCTTTCTTGCTCATACAAGAGAAGGATGAGTTTGGACCTCCAGCTGCATTTCCTGTGAATTTCAGGGATTCTTGGAGAAATTTTGGGTGACCTAAGTTTTTCAGGGTCTGGAATGCTTCATTTAAAAAAAGAAATGAAATGATTGCTTAGCCTATAAGATTTCGTTTCACTGATTTTTATAACTCAGATCTTCTTGCAAAGTGGAATGAGATCTGAGGCATAGAATTAGGACTCTTCACAGACTTCAGTTCTTTTCCATACTCTTTATCATTGACCTTGAAATGTTTTCACAGGTTTTTTTTTCCATATTGTAAAACATAACATGTAAGGTACTATTTGTGATTTATGCTCTTCAATGATTAAATCACTTTTGTATTAACTTGAGTGTCTAGAGAGATATTAACTATTTTAGACCAAATGACTGATTTCATTCTATTTTTATATAGCATCAGTTAGTGCACTACTTCTCCATAGTCCTCTTATAGGAGCAAAGTTTAACACTCAAGTGATAAAAGTAATGTTTTTACCAAAGGTCCAAACTTACCACCAAGGAGTAATTAATATTCAAGGGAAAATCCTCTTTTTGATAAACAGCAAAACTATGAATACTGTTTCAAGGAAAAACATGATATTCAAAAAATTAAGAAAGTTTACAGAAATACATTATCAAATTAAAAGGAGGCTTCCAACAATATCCAAGACTTTCAACCAAAAATATAAGTACTTAAAATAATTCATACTTCTCAAAAAAATAAACCAGTGGCTAACATTTTGAGAGCTGTTGGGATTTTATATTGATTAAATCACTAACTATATCAGAAGAATGCTTCAGAGAAACAAACCAAAAAATGTGGAATAAAAAAGGGAAGGAGATGAAATAAAAGCAATATTAAAAGATAACTACATAGTTAAGTATTAATATAAACCAGAAGAACCTTATCTGGAGTGGGTTTTCTTTTGAAGTTTTAATTAATAAAAAGAAGAGTTTTAAAATGTACATTCCCTTTTAATACTTTCATGTCCTAGCCAGTTCTAAAGCACTCAGCCTCTGGCTATTACCTCATCCCCCTCCCACAAAAACCACTAGAAGGCCATCCTCCCCTTGGAATCAAGATCTGATTAATTGACTTTCACCTTTTCGTAGCCATAATTAAATTTCCACATAATTTTCTATCCTCTTATCCTGATTTCTAGTTCTTCCCTATAAGCTCCTGAAGGACAGGGAGTATCTTGCTTTTTTGTATTTGTGTGTAGCACAGCATCCACCATGTAGTAAGCACATAATAAATGTTTTATCCTTCATGCTTTATTATCTACTTAATGAAAAAACAAATCTAGTAATTTCAATACTAAATGTAAACAGATTAAACTCTCCCAAAAAATTAAAAGAAAAAGGAATAATATATTTGCCCCAGTGATGTAGAGAAGGAATATAATCAGTCAAAAGATGGAAGAAATTATTAGACACAAAACCAATAGGTTTGATTGTACATAGATGAATGATCCTTTTAGAGCTCATGGTTTTAACCCCAAGAGAAAAGGTAATTAGCAATATGTCAATGACAGTTTTTCCCAAACCTAGTATATTTGAAAAAAATAACTTGACATTTTAAAATATCATGGAATTCATTTTGACATCTATATTGTTATATATGATTAAGCAGCTAATCTAAATGTTTTGGTCTCCTTAGAGCTTTACTAGTTGTGAAGGCTTACAACCAGTGGGTGGCACCAACATTTAATATTAATAGTAGCTACTTATTCAATTAACTTCAAAGGTATAGAATGAGACAGTTCAAACTTTCAAAGTTATCCTATAAAAATAAATAAAATTATTATATAATCTGCTTGAATTCCAGTTAATAAGTTTTTTTTTAATCATTTTTTATCACTCTTAATAGCCAAACAAAAATATTCAATGGGCTCTTCAATTCTGTCAGGACATGTTAAGTATAACTACATCAAAAACAAGATAACAAGCTATTTAATAGGACAATAGTTATTTTCAGGATTTTCATTCTTCTAACAATGTTACCAATACTATTATTGTCAGTTTATATACTTTTTTTCAAAAAAGTCAGAATTATTTAACCAAAGCTCTTTACTGTGCATTTACATTTTCAGAAAAAAATGAAAATTTCATATAATTTGTGACCTAGACTAATACTGAAGAATTCTCTTTTGGTTTCCACATAAATGCAAACCATTTCATTTTTAAGAACATTTTAGTCCAACATATCATCTTAAAAATGATGTTTAACTCAGTGATTTATGACAGAACTTTTCAGAGTGAAGGTATAGTTAATACTATATTAGAAACTAAGCACAGTCCTACAATAGAAATAAAAGCCCATTACAAGTGTCAGTTCATCCATTGTTCATCCCTATTTTATGAGAAAGTTGTACCTTGAAAAGTTGAGTCAGCTATAGTTCTGTTGCAAAAGGGTAATCAAACGAATAAGTTGTCTTTATGTGTCTTAAGACATGTCAGTATAGTTTTACTTTGTCTTCAATCTTAAACAAATGTGTTTAGGTTACAGATATTGAGATATGACCAAAGACAAAGAATCCAACTTAACTTTTCATCCTTCAGAGAGCTCAAAACAGCAATTTATACTTGGTTCTGAGTTATATATTATATCAATATACTTTGATTTAAGGAGATGGTTTATAATTCCTTCCATATATCTCTCCTTTTCTCTGTAGGCTTTGGATGCAATCTAAAGAAAAACTTCTCTGAAATTTTAAATGTTATGTATTGTTAGTATTTTGCAATTGCCTGAAGTAATATTTATGCATATGTTTGTATTATGTGTACTTTATCCCTTATAAAAATGTTTTGGTTTGTGTATCTCTATCAATATGTCCATCTTAGAAAATAAAGTCCACCAAGAAAAAAGATTTGGTTTTTTCTGAATCCAAGTCCTATTTCACTTAAGAATTTGATGGTATTGGTAATGATGATAGTATAGAAAAGAAAGTGGTGAGAGAAGAAAGAGGATGAAGAGTAGGAGAAGGAAATTTCTCGCTTTTACTAGCTCCAGAGAGCTCTTATTAAACAGTAAATGTTTATTGACTGACTATGTTTTCAAATGTTTCAAATACTATATTATACTTATGTCACCATTGTGCATGTGAGTCAATTCAGAGTGTACTTGTGGACATGGACCATGAGTCTTAGGGCCAAGAAAGGCCCTCATTCACTGGGAGAAATTCTTTAAGATGCATCTCTTAGTAGGTTGTGAGTCCTGCAGTAGGACCAACCTTTACTCTGATAGGGAAGAAGCTAGTTCAGGTGAAATCAAGAGGTTCTGTTTCCATTTGGACCTTGGAATTACAGGTTTATCACTTATTACATCACTCAAATAAGCTGTGGTAAATCCAGATCAACCATATATTTTAATCTATTAAAATCAGCCCCACCTCATTATTTTAGTCATTATCACTGTTACTAACAAGTATTTTTTGACTATTTATAGACATGGCCGGAGTCCTGGCCCAGTCATTCCCCAGTTTATTTTTTATTTTTTAAACATAGAACAAGTTTTATTGAACTTGAGCAAAAAGCAAAAACAAAAATAAAGAAACAAACAATAATAACAAAAAGATATGTATATAGAATGGTCTTGAGTCCCTTCCTTCCCTGGTTTTGGAGAGAAAATTAGGAGCCTGAGAGTTGGATTTTACTTTTAGAACAGGCTTTGCTTTCAGGTGAATGAAGCTGATAATTCATGGCCCTTTGAAGCATCTACTGGTTTTGATAGTCTGTCCACTTCTCAGCTTCTTACCAGATTAATGATCTGCTGATGTCTATCCCTGAGGATATTTATGTATTTGGAAGGAGTACCGGGATGAAGATCTTTATGTTCTCTTTGAGATCCAAAGGTCAGCTGTCTTTACTGACTTTTTTTCTCACCATATTTCTCTATTACTGATCCCGAGGCTTTCTTGGCATATGTTCTAATCCATCACATGAGGAAAGGACTCCTCATCTTCTCTTTGTAATCCCAGCCACACAAGACCCTATTAAAAACTTCCTATTTATACACACACACACACATACACAAACACCCCCCAAAGTTTTAGAGCAGTTTAAATCTTATTTATGTATATGTATATATATATATATATGTGTGTGTGTGTGTGTGTGTGAGAGAGAGAGAGAAAGGGAGAGAGAGAGAGAGAGAGAGAGAGAGAGAGAGAGAGAGAGAGAGAGAGAGAGAGAGAGAGAGAGAGAGAGAGAGAGAGAGAGAGAGAGACAGAGAGAGAGAGAGAGAGAACAGAGAGAGAGAAAGAGAGAGAGAGAGAGAGAACAGAGAGAGAGAAAGAGAGAGAGAGAGAGAACAGAGAGAGAGAGAGAGAGAATATATCTGCTATCTATATGCATGCATCCACTATGTGTGAAACATTGGGGAAATTGAGTCAATGTGCCAGGCATTGTGCTAAGCACTGAGGATACAAAGAAAACCTAGTTCCTTCTCTCAGAGAGTTTATAACCTACTTGAGGAAATACTATAAAAAGATAATCAAACAACGAACTATACAATAAGCACCAAATAAATAGCATAAATTATAATGGTAACATGTTGTTTAAAAAAAAAAAAAGGTGGCTAAGATTTAGAAAAAGATGAAATGGGGAAGAGGGAAAAGTGAAGGGAAACAGCATTTATTAAATGTCTACAATCTGTTAAGTATTTTACTAGCTGTATGAATTTGGGCAAATTGCTTAACTCTACTTACCTCAGTTTCCTCATTTGTATAATGATCTGGAAAAGGAAAGTACTCCTGTATCTCTGCTGAGAAAATCCCATATGGGGTCAGGAAGAATTGGACATGACAAAAATGACTAATAAGCAACAAAAGCCACAACTATGTGCTGAACGCTTTACAAAAATTATCTTACTTGAGTCTTACTACAACTGTGAAGTAAGTGCTTTGTATGATCCCCATTTTACAGATAAGGAAATGGAGGCAGACAGGGATTAAAGTAACCTGCCTGGAGATGCACAACTAGAAAGGATCTGATGCTGAATTTGAACTCAGGTTATCTAGACTGTAGGAAAATAGGTGGGAGACAGGAAAGTATGAGTAAGTTTTCAGTTCTTCAGTGATCAGATTTAGATCTAAAACAGATTTTAGAGGATGTCTAACCTCCCTTTGTTTTACAGAAGAAGAAATAGGGGTTCATAGTTTGAATGACTGAGGTTATCCAGGTAGTAAAAAGCTATCAGGCCTTTTGATGCAAATTCGATGCTCTTCTCATCGGATCACATGGTTTTGTCATTGCCTCAGAATGGGCACTCTGTCCTTTGATGCAGATTGTGACTCCTCTAAGACTTGGTAGAGAGTCTTCCAAAGTAGCTGAGGTCAAACATGTCTTCTCCCTGCAGCCCACCTGGCAGCAGACCACTGTGACCTTCCTCGGGTAGGATCTGAGAGAGCTTCCTTACAGTCAAACAAAAGCCTTTCTGCACTCCTAGGACCTGACTGAGCTGGAACAAAGAACTGGATTTCTTTGTTCAGTCAACTGTAGACCTTGATAAGGACCTGAAGTAGGGCTTTAGTGGAAGAAAAGATAAACCAGTTGATTACGACATAGGGACACGGTAAGGAAGGAGAGGAAGATGAGGATATTATTGGAAGGCTATGAATTCCTTCAATTCAGAGTTAATCTTTAAATAAGGATGATTAAATATTTAAATAAAATGATGATTACATTCATGAGAGATCAGGTCCTTATTAGAGTACTGTATACACTTATTTGAGAAAACATTAAAAATTACATAGTTCCCAGGATTCAGCACAATCTAGAGACAACAAACAAGTATGGTGCAGACTAATCATGTTAGGGTGAGGCTCAATTTGCTGAAAAGGCTCCTGAGGGATATATAGAAATTTGAAAACCATGGGAGAAAAATACTCTTAGGGGGGAGGAGAAGTATATACAAAAGTATAGACAAAAAAAAAAAATGTATAGGCAAAAATTCTCAGAAAAATTGAAACCTATGCAGTACTGACTTTTAAGGGTCCAAGACAGATCTACTGTTACCTTGTGATTTGTAACTTGTAAAAGTCCCATTTGGGCTTTTCTTGGCAAAGATACTGGAATGGTTTGTCATTTCTTTCTCCAACTCATTTTACACATGAGGAAACTGAGGCGAACAGGGGTAAGTGACTTGCCCAGAATCACCCTGCTGGTAAATGTCTGAGGTCAGATTTGAACTCATAAGGTGCCCTATGCAGTATTACAAAATCTATTGTTACCTTGTGTATTATGTATAATTTAATTTGCTCATAAATATCATTCCTGGTACATTAAACCTCAAAATATAGCTAATTGCAACAATAATCACATATTTTCTCATTTAATTTTACTTTTAGATGCTTTCAATTTTGGTTACAAATGAAACTGCAAACTAAAGAATCTAACACCTCTCCCCATTTTTTCCAGTTTGTTGGTAATAGGCAGAAACTTGTGAATGAAAGAAAATCATTATATGTGAGCAGTGTCCTCCACAGTATCAAGCACATAAGGAAAACATTCATTTCCACGACAGACATGATGCGGGTGGGGGTGGGGGGAGGAAAAATGCAAAATCACTTCTCTGAAGATAACTTTTGCCACGTGGAACTTCTGTGGGAGACGCCTGTCTCAGGATTTGAAATCAGATTTGGGGCAATTATAAATTGCACTGTGGGAATGCTTCCTGCACTAGATAGATAATGGTCATACCATTTTCTACAGGGGGAAGAAAATTAAAATGCAATTCAGTATTTAGGCTATAAACACTAAGCTACAACAGGTCTAATCAGAGACAGAATTAGGAATTTTTTCCCTTGCAGTAAAAACAGTTTCAGACTTAGATGACTAGAAGCAGACAATACAATCCAACTTTGAGTGTTGCTATGTTATAAAGAGAGGTAGTCTGGCTTTCATCCCATCCCTTTGGGCTCTAGCATGGGTAGGGATGAGGTTAGAAGAGCATCAGGGCAAGAGCATGCCATATTTGATAATGAGGGTTGGTGGAAGATGCAAGGTGAAATAAAGGGAGGGCATTTTTTGTTCAGTCACATCCTACTCTTCATAATCCCATTTGGGCTTTTCTTGGCAAAGATACTGGAATGGTTTGTCATTTCCTTCTCCAGCTCATTTTACACATGAGGAAACTGAGGCAGACAGGGTTAAGTGACTTGCCCAGAGTCACCCAGCTGGTAAATGTCTGAGGTCAGATTTGAACTCAGAAGATGCCCTATACAGTATGCACCATCTAACTACTAAGAATGATTAAGGTTCATAAAAGTAGTCGACGGCAGAACCAGAATCCAAGCCCCACTCCTCTAGTATTTTTTCCACCACAAAAATACACCAAATAGAGGAAGCTATTCCAAAGCAGGACATGATGGATCAATTGCCAAGTGAATGATCCAGGCAATATGTTCTGTAGGAAATGAAAGGAGGGGGGAATGACAGTGGGCTAACTTGGTCTGGAAAGTTTTCATAGAGGAGGAAAAATCCCAACTGGGTCTTGAAGAATGAATGGCAGTGTGTCCTAAAGGCAAACATTCATCTTACTCTTGCATGCATCACAGAGAGGTTCAGAAATTATTTGGGGGGAGTAAAGGCCGGGTAGTAATATATGAACACCTTATCTTTAACACTTCATCCATCATTTTAAAAAGTCTGAGACTACCGCTCTAAAACAGCTTTAGAGCCAATAAAAGAGCATTTTTAGAGCCTATGTGCAATAGGCTTCTTGGCTTTGAATTAAGCGGCTGAAGTTCAACCTGAATAAGGTAGACTGATGCTCATTAGTATAGTTGCCAGCTCTCTAGGCACTAATTCTGGGAGGCTCAATTAGCATTTGTTCCACACTCAAGTTCAGTGGTTTAAAAAAAAAATGGGTAGAGGCAAGTGGACGAATGCAGTCACTGGAGGGTAATTCGCTGAAGCACATGAAGCCTTTCCTCTCTGCACCGCAAAGATTTAATGCTAAAAAGCTGCAATGTGGTCTCTTGTTCCTAAAATTCATTACTGCAATAAAAGACACCCCAGCATTTTCATAAGCTATTAAAACAAACATTTAAAAGTAAAGCGCATTTGATATCTAGAACCCATACAACATTATATCTTTTCATGTGTTTGCTAACCAGGAAAATCTGGTCATTTGCAATTGGTCTCCCTGTCACTGACTCAAATTAGCACACTCTCTGGAGTCCTAAAACAATAAATTATTATTTCTCCAGTCTTATAATTATAAATTACACAGGCTTTTATAACAACATGAAATACATATTCTCCTTCTCCTAGTTGTTCTGTCAGATATCAAATGTTGATTTAGTATTAGACTAAAAATACAGGGTTAGCACCATATTCTTATGTAGTGAAGGTCAGGTACAGTGGGATTCACGACATATCTTTGGGGTTAAGGGATAATCTGGAGGTCCTGCAAGAAACTAACAATGAGAGACCAAAAAAAGGCATGCAAGAAAAGATGAAGTTCTGAAGACAGATCAGATGAAGTATAGGTAATAGGGGGGACCTAAGAGCACCATCTAACTACTAAGAATGGTGAAGGTTCATAGAAGTAGTCAAGGGCAGAACCAGAATCCAAGCCCCACTCCTCTAGTATTTTTTCCACCACAAAAATACACCAAATAGAGAAAGCTATTCCAAAGCAGGACATGATGGATCAATTGCCAAGTGAATGATCCAGGCAATATGTTCTGCAGGAAATGAAAGGAGGGGGTGAACTTTGGAGTCACAATTGTTTGAAATTGAATTATTTCACTCTTTGAGAAAATGGGAATAAGATCCTTAACTTTTATATTTCCATTGGAAACAAGGAGGAGACTTAGTTCATCAATGAGTATATAGAAATGTGAAAGAATACCCTAAAAGTCAGAACATTCTTCATTAAAGGCTTTTAAATATAACAAGAATGACAATTTTGAATTCCAGGATAAAGATCACCAGCTCCACTCTCAACCCCTTCTGTACTACCAAACAATAAATTCTATCTCTGTGCTGCCAACTGCCAAGGAGCCCAATCAAAACATCAAGATGAGGGAGTCCTATCTGAAAAGGAAATGGAATAGTGAAAATGTCAGACTTGCTGTACTGGTGAGATACAATTGTTTGTCTAACCCACAAAAGAGCTAAGAGAGGCCTGGGGCCATGAGGTAACTTACCAAAAACACTACAAGGCTCTCTATGAACAGAAAACTTCAGAGTAGCAATGATTCGGTGGAAAAACCACAGGAGTAGAGTAATCTAGTAAAACTTGTGCTTTAGGAAAATCATTTTGGTAGCTGGGAGAATAGATTAAAGAATGGAGATGAACCTGGGGAACAATTAAGAGGCCACTGAAATAGTCAGTGTGTGATAATGAAGGACTCTCTTAAGAGGACACCTGTATTATCACCTCAAACTTATCGGATTAGCCAACCTGACAAAAAAGGAAAATGATAAATGCTGGAGGAGACGCTAATGCACTGTTGGGACAGTTGTGAACTGATCCAACTCTTCTGGGAAAATTTGGACCTATGCTAAAAAGGCTATGAAACCATGCCTACTCTTTGACTCATCAATATCAGTACTAAAGCCGTATTCCAAAGAGATCAAAGAAAAAGAGAAAGAATCCAGATGTGCAAAAATGTTTATAACAACTTTGTGGTGGCAAAAAAAAGAAAAAAGAAAAAAGAAAAGAAAAAGAAAATTGAGGGGATGCCCATCATTTGAGCTAAACAAGTTGTGGTATATGATTGTGTTGGAATACTATTGTGCTATAACAAATGACAAGGAAGATGGTTTTTTAAAAAACCTGGGAAGAGTTAGATGAACTGATGGAAAGTGAAATGAGCAGAACGAGGAGAACACTGTACACAGTAATAGCAATATAGCAGCAGTGATCAACGTAACTATTAGATTGAACTATTCTGATCAAGACAATAATCCAAGACAATTCCAAAGAATCTATGATGAAAAATGCCTCCAGAGAGAAAAGTGATGAACTCCTAGTGCAGACCGATAGTCATTTTTTTCTTGCTTTTTTTTTTGACATGGCTAATGGCTAATTTGGAAATTTTTACATGACTTCATATATGTAATAGATATCACATTACTCAATAGGAGGGGAAGAAACTAGAAAAAGAGATTTAGAACTCAAAAATTTTAAACAAAGTTAAAAAAAATACTAGCTACTTAGCTAGAGCCATATTAAGGAGGCATAAATGTTAAGGTTTGATATGTGAATTAGGGTCAGTAGTTGAAGATAATGCTTGGGTTAGAAATTGAGAGATTGTAGGAATGGTGGTCCTCAAGAGAAATTTCAAAAGGCAGTAAAATGATGGGAGATGAAGGTGGGGATGTTATCATACATCAGACATTCTGAGTTTGAAATCTTGTCCAGGATATCCAGCTCCAAAAGTGCAATAAGTTAGGTGAGACTTTAATGAGAAAATCTTTCTTTAAAATCAGGGTTACCCAGAGTCCAGAAGTTGCTGAATCCAGGCATCCAAGTAGGTTCAAGGTTCCAGAAAGTCCAAGAGACTCTTTGCCTTGGGTTAGGAGACAATGATGAAGAATGTTTAAGAAGCAAAAGTCCTGGGGCCAAACCTAATTCCCTAGTACTGGTTTCGGGAAGGAATTTTTTTCTTCTGGGAAACCAACAAATATCATCAAAGACTTTTAGAGAATAAAAATTTAAATATGGATTTGAATTCCATCAAGGTTCTTCATCTCTCTGTGCCCTGGACCCCTTTGGCAGTGCAGTGAACCTCAGGCAACTCTTTTCTGAATAGTTTTTATTTCTAAAACTTCATAATTGAAGAAAATGCTAAATTTCAGTTATAGTTTAGTGACAATAAAAAGGAATTTTTTCCCATTCAAGTTCACTGACTCCTTGAAACCCTTCTACAGGTTTATTATGGACCCCAGATTAAGAATCTCTCAATTAGATGAAATATATCAGAATAAACATTAAGAATATTTCTATTTTTCTTAATTTTCTTATTTAAATGTCAGATGCTTATTTTTTCTTTTCTTTTTCTTTTTTTTAACCAGAGTTATGAGTATCAGTAGCGAGCCCAGAAAAGGAAATAACTCTGCAAAAGGCAGATCAGCATATTCTCCGCAATTTACAGGTGTGGAGATGTTTATAGTAAATGTTATTTTTGATTTTAGTAAAACTGAGTTTAGCTAAATTTAAGGGCTGAATACCTGCTGACTCCCAGGCTGAGACGAGCTTTGCTCTGTGAGGGAAGCATCATTCTATGAGCATGTCAAGTTGCCATTCTACTGATACTTTAAACTGAAAATTAGCTGATGCCTCCCAGATCTTGATTTTCTATAGGATTTTTCACCAAGGGAACCTCAGGTCTTCTAGAAAGTAGGATCTGGGGGGAAACACGGCCTTCTGTGTGTGTTCTGGGAATGGAAACCATACATCCTGGTCCTCTGCCTTTATCAGTCCATCTTAATTATTAAAGTCCTTTAATCTTCATATTTTTTAAAGCAAAAAGTTTTCATCTTTTTTTCTTCTCAGCAGTCCTTTCAGACTATGAACTATGGTCTACTAGGGAAAGAAGGTGGAAAGTCGCAAAAAATCACCCTGGATAATTCAATCAAATAATGTTTTTGCCTCAAATATCCAGATGAGTAGGCCAATTTGTGCATAATAAAGCATGACTTTCCTCTCTGTCTCGAAGAGTGCTTCTCAAAATGTAGTTCAGAGATGTTTATAATATCACTGTCAATTTTATTTCTGGCATGAATTAATAATTTGTTCATGATATTTAATAAAAACCAGACATTGCCTCACTGGTGTCTCATCAAAGATAGTGCTGTTCATCCATTAATTCGAGTGGCGGTTTTATTCATGGTGGAAACTGGGACAAATGATCTGAAAGATTTTTTACCCCATAGTACTCAGACTTGAAAAGTTCAAAACTGCTCTCTAGATGGCACATGGAACATGCCCATTTAGGAACAGAAAACCTTTCTACAAAATCATCTCTACCTCATATATACAGAAAAACTTGAATCTCTGAAAGCCGGAAGAAATCCGTCTGTTCATATATTCACTCAACAGCTCTTTATTAAACCCAAACATATGCTAAGTGCATGATGGGAATAGAAAAGTACTTATTGCCACCTTGTAGAGTCTTGAGTTGACCCTCCATGCATGGACTTTCACCATAAGTGTTCCTCTCCAAGAGTGCTCCCTATATGGATCCACCCTTCTCACCGATGGATTGTATATTTGTGAGAGTGTGTCCCAGATTTATGGAGGAAGAGAATGTTTTATTACTTTTTTTGGTAAAGAATGCTTTTGTTTTGAACTAATTTTATCCTACTCTTTATTAAAGATAAATACATCGATGGGGGTTCCTAATTTTGGAGAGGAAGCAGACCAACAAAGAAGTTCGAACATGGGACACCTTTATCAGAAGAGCCCACTTTGTGAGTTGGGGAAAAGGAGGCTACCCATAAGTATCACATATATGTCCTTGGGTATAACTTGGTTATAACCATAACTCTAGTACAGACTTTGATAAATGCATAAAGGAGTCGTAAAGGTGAACAAAGAAAGATCACTTCTGATTAGTGAAATAGTTTTATGCCAGAGGTGACATTTGAGCTGGTCCTTGAAAGACAAAGGATTTCAAAAAGCAAAAATGGGACAAAAGAAGATCGATAGGAGGCTTTTTGAAAATGTAAGTCAGGTAAGAGAGAGTTTATTTGGGAATAATCTACAGAGAAGTAACAGTTGAAGCTAAAGAATGAATGAAATTATCAATGGAGGGAATTTGGACAGGGGGAAATAGTGGAGGGAAACAAAGAAAAGGGAAAAGAGGAAAAGAGAAAGAAGAGAAGGATAAAGGAAACAGAAAAAGGCTGAATAGAACTTAGCTGCCAGTCAACTACTTCCTTTCCAGACACAATAAAAAATCCTGTCATAGTTGGGTAACAATACTAGCTTTTACCAAAGCAAAGGATTCTGGTTCTTTTCAAATTGTTGTAAATAGAACTGCTAGGGGCAGGTAATACTACTTTGTAATGGCTCTGGGAAGGAAACGATCTTTTTAAATGCCTAAGCCCCCAAATTTTACCCAAGCCTCCTCTATCTCATGGCTACTGAGCATCATTCCTGTTCTGCAAACAGACACCTACTCAGAGCCATTTCTTGGCTTTCACGTGGGAATTGAAGGTATGTAAACACATAGAAGAGTGAGCCCTGTGGCAACCCATTTTAATAAAATCTGCAAGGTATGAAATAAGGGAGGCATATGAGTTTCTAAACAAAACAAACAGGCAACTATTCAGCTATTTAAGGTGTGAATGTAAGGACTTTTTTGCCACGTGGAAGAAATTGGGCAACAATTTCAGTAAGAGTCAGAAATAACACCCACAGTACTGGTCGGATATCTTGGACTAAGATGCAACAGCTCTCAAATTGTTTGGTCTTAGGGGCCCTTTATTCTTTCAGAAATTATTGAGGCTCTCTCACCCCAAGAGCTCCTCTTTACATAGTCTATCTAGTGATATTCATTTATTAGAAATTAAAATGTCTTAGTATTAGAAAAACTTTTGTCCTTGTAGGCAGGCCCCCTGAAAGACTCCCAAGGTCCCTTAGGAGTCCCCAAAATCACCTTCTGAGAATTGTGGGTCCAACGAATAGAAAGTTGGAATATAAGTGAGGAAAATATAGTTTCAGATTTTCTTTTTTGACAGGAGCTACATGACTCTGGACAAGTCATTTAATGTCACTAAAGTTTTAGTTGTCTCATCAATAAAATGGGTACAACAATACCTGTAGAACAATACCTATAGTAGGTACACCTCACAGGATAGTGGTGGAAGTCAAATGGAAATAATACATATAAAGTGCTAAATAAATGCTGCCCCTTGTTCCTGATGATATCTGGTAAAAGGTGTAGCCACCATCAGACATATTTATGTCCAGAAGAACATGGTTGTGTAGATATTTAATAATGAGGATAGATGAATTTTATGGATTTTTTTTAAAGCTTGTTTTAATTTTTGAGTTTTTTATTTCCTCACAATGTAATTTTTTCTGAAGGAGGAGGCAATCAGGATTAAGTGACTTGCTAAGGGTCACATGGTTAGTAAGTGTCAAGTATCTGAGGGCCAAGGACTCCAGGACTAGCGCTCTATCTACTGCAGCCATTAACAGTCCAGAATGTCACTCCTCTTTTCTCCTTCCTTCCTCTTTCTTCCTGACATTTATTGAAACTGCATAACTTACTTAAGATTTACTTCTCAACTCTCTGTACTGACTAATGGCAAGCTTCTGGGATGATTTTTTAAAATAATTATTGTTTTTTTGAAAAATTCATATAATATAGCCATGTGACAGATCACCCTAGTCATCTATTTTGATTCACAATGACTAGATACAAATATAAGACAGAGAAGACATCATCTATATTACTAATCAGGGAAGAAAAAGACTTCTCTAATCAATGTCTTGCAAAACCATTAACCAAAGTCCTAAATTGTAGCACATATAATTGAAAAATGAAAATGATCCATCTACCCATGACAGGGTGATCGCCATTCCATAAAAATTCTTTTAATGCGTGTGTGGGAGGAAAGGACCAACTGTACTCTCATATAATTGGCTCTATAACGGTCTCTCTAAATAGAAGAAAAGAACAATGTGACCAGGGGCAGGGGCCGGATTGACCTATATCACTGATTTAAAATTTAAAAAAAGTCAGGCTACTGTCCATCCTACCCTAATTTTAATACCTTCTTCATTTCTGATGGTTCTTAGAACTGACATGTTTATAGTTTTTCTATTCATTTTATGTTGTTCTACATATGTGAATAACCCCCCCAAATATTCAAAATACCTTAGAAATATTTAAGATGCTTATACCACCCTAAATTGCTCTCAACCGGGAAATCACAATAACCTAATCCATGGAAAGGGTAACCTTTCTTCCTGCAATTTCCCTAAGTTAAGATAGTTGTTCCCTGGGTTCAAAGCCAGGAAAGAACAGTCTAGTAGAGCCAGATGTGAGTACAGCCGGATGCCCGGCACAGAGGGTTAATCAGGAGGCGTCTGGGAGAGAACAAACCGTTGACAGGATAGGAAAAGATGGAAGTCAGCTATGTCACCGTTACATCTCCCTTGAAGATCCAGCACACAAAAGGCTATAAGATCTAGTGGGGATTACTATCTACCATTTCAATATCCTACCCATGGTCGAGATCTATATAACTTTTATTGCAGTACAGATGTTCTTCTTATTGATGGTTGCCATTGACCTCAGAAAGAGCCACCAATGACCCCATCATTAGCTTCAGTTCCATGGTTTACATGCTCTAATATGATTTTACCCATGGCAAATATGAGGACACTGTTAAGGCTGAGAAGGGAAAGTTAATGACCAATGGAAAATCCATTACCTTATTCTAGGAGCAAGATCCACCAATTCTGAATGGAAAAATATAGAGGCAAGTTTGCCACAGAGAGCAAATGTCTTTAATACCGTGGAAAAGGCCGGGATTCGCTTGAGGATGGGGCGAAAGAGGTCATTTTCTCTGCCCCTTCTGGCGATGCCCTGATGTCTGTATGGGAGTAAAGCTTGGGAAATAGAACACTCTTAGGAGTGTTAGTATTGCCTCCTAAACTCCTAACTCACTGCCAGTGCCCTTGGTCTGGGTTATTTGTGGTAACTTTACTTAGTGGAAGGGTCACGATCCCAGTCCACGCCATTACTGCTGCCCAGAAGCTGGCAGATTGGCAAGCTGTATGTAGCACAATGAGCATGGCACTGACCAAATTCTATCCCTGCTTCCCCTGGGGCTGCCAAGGCTACAGGCAAGGCCGGATCTGAGCTGAAGGGGAAACTCATCTGGATAGCTTTACACGTTCGGATTCCCGATGTATCTGCTGTGGATCTGACCTGCCACACAAACTTGCTAAATATGGTGATATCCAGAAAGTGGTGAAGCAAGAATCAGAGGGATCCTGGAAGGCCCCTTGGGCTACAAAGAAGGCCAGGTCGCGGCCTGTGACTTTAACAGCATCACCTACTTTTTTATCTCTGATGCTAGCACTGGAGCTGCCCTCAAGGATCTAATTTCCTAATACATCCATGAATACAGTTATGGCAACTGTGTGGTACATCTCATAGTCTATGTGGCCTTTAAAACTTAGCATGGAAAAAATAAATAAACAATCAAAAAATAAAAAAATAACAAACCTAATAGATATCCAAAGCCAAAGACCTCCATCCCCAGACCAAAAGAGGAACTCCACCACTGGGGAGCCCACATTTCTAATCTAGTTCCCTACACTGGAGAATCTCCTGTCCCATTCACAGTCCTAGCCTAAAGTATCCCTGAAGGTAGAGAACATCAGGTCCTAGGCTGTGTACCATTAATAAAGTCACCATATTCCACGGGAAAAATAAAAAATAAAACAAAATCAAATAAAGAACATTATGCTTAACAGTAGTCCATATATTTTACCAGGCTGCCAAAGAAATCTGTGAAATACACACACACAAAAAAAGGGAGGAGGGTTAGGAATACCTGCTCTAGGATCAAGACTGATCAGCACAATTATTTCAGTACCTGCTATTAACTATTACACTTTGTTCCATCAAATTACTCCAGCTATACTTCCAAGTACAGAGAAATGAGAATTTTTATGCATATTCTGAAGAGGCCTTGTCTTGGGTAATTATAAACAAGAAGATAAGATGAAGGCTATAAGTTTGTCTTTTTGGCAATCTGATATTAACGGAAATGGCTCGAGATAAATGCACTCTCATTATACTTCATAGCCTTAAGGTGTTAAAACAAAGGTCCAACAACTTTCTTTTGTTTTAAAAGAATTTAACAGGCTGCTACAGTCAGATTCAAAGGAGGTCCAGATATCCAATTGGCTCCTGAGCTGATCTAATGTAAGAAAAGCTTAGGGTAATATTACAAAAAAGTAAAATATTGGATGTTGGCAGGAATATGGGAAAATTGGAACACTAATGCATTGTTGGTGGAGCTGTAAACCGATCCAACCATTCTGGAGAATAATTTGGAACTATGCCCAAAGAGCTATCAAACTGTGCACTCTTTGATTCAATAGTACTATTCCTAGGTCTATGTCGCAAAAGATATCTAAAAAGAGGGAAAAGACCTATTTGTACCAAAAATATTTATACAGCTAAGAATTGGAAATCAAAGGCATGCCCAATAATCGGAGAATGACTAAACAAGCTGTGGCATCCAATTGTAATGGAATATTATTCTTAGAGAGTGACAAGCAGGATGATTACAGAAACACTTGGACAGACTCACATGATCTGATGCATGGTGAAGAGAATGTTGTACCCAGTAACAGCAATACTGCTCATTGAAGTACTAGGAATGCTTTGGCTGTTCTCAAGGATACAATGACGAGAGACAATTCCAGGAGATTAATTATGAAGCATATTATCTGCCTCCAGAGAAAGACATGAGATTGTTTGAATACAGACTAAAGCATGTTATTTTTCACTTTTAAAATTTTTTTTCCTTTATTCATCTTCTTGTCCAAAATGACTAATAAGGAAGTGGTTTATGTTAGGATTCTTATAAGGTGCTAAGTCGGTTGTCTCATTTAGCATGGTACTTAACAGTTCTCTAGTTCAGAGTTCACACCTTTCACACCTTTAAAAGAGCATATAAAAGGACAGGCCCACTCATGGACTTCCCAGAGATTCACAAGCCCACAGACACCCACAATCCCACTCTCAGAGGCAGAGTCTGATTCATTCCAGCTTCCACCTTTGTGCTGGCTGGAGACATTCAGAACAGAGGAGAGAGACAGGCCTCTAAGAAAGCTAACGGGGCCCAGGAAAAGAGAGAAGACTTTGAAGGAGAAAGTAAAGGATCTGGACTTTAACTCCTGGCTGCATTTGGCATTATTGAACTGAACCGAAAGGAAGGCTGCTTCCAGAAGCTCCCCAAGAGATCTGCTCTAAGAGAACGATTATAATTTAGAGAAGAAAACATTACAGGTTTACAAAATTGCAACCAAAAAAGCCTAAAAATTCAATTCCTTTTACTATAAAATATTAGGACCAACTGGAATCTGCTGAGGAGTAGGATCAGACTTAGTAAGTGACCATAGCTTTAGATTGGCCTTGAAGATCCTTTTAAAGCCATCAGTGCAATCCTCTCATTTTACACACAAGGAAGTGAGACCGGAGGATTTTAATAATTTACCCATCTCACAAAGATAGAAGTCAAACCAAGATTTGAATCCAAGCCATTTACCTCCAAATCCAGCATCCTTCCTGGGTACCACACTGTTAAATCTAGATTCTCCCTTGTTTTTTGAAGGTTCTTCTCAAGCATTAACTGTGGAGATTGGAATAGACTATGGAGCAAGACTGGAGTTGTGGGCTCACACTGACCACTTGCTGGGGATTAAAGAATTGGGCACTGTCCTCTGAGGAATTTGCCCTATAGAATTCGGTGCTTTGTTGGACACTGCTGCATTTCTAGCTTCCATATTTCTTTTGTGCTTGCTGGATAGTAAACAAGGATCACTATTAATAATAATTTTCTACTGCATGTCCAGGACAATCCATCCAAAGAAAATTGGAACTTCTTCTTTACTGGAGTCCAGTCCCATCAATTTGATGCTCATTTTATACAAAGGCCATTGAGCAGAATTAATGTACCCAAACAAATAGAGTTTGTCCTTGTAACTGATTCAGGGTATGACAGGAAACAAAAGGGCTGCCTTAATGGCCTCCTCTGGGAAATTTATTTTCAGAACATTGAGTTATTTTCTCCTGGCCTACGAGACTAGATTAAAATCTTGAAAAAAATAAACTTAGTTGTCTGTTCCCATAGAAATCACTTTTCAATGTAGCTCCATTTAAATTCTCTTGTAGTTGTTTAAGTCAAATAGTGTTATGATCTCAGGGCTATTCAGCTTGTTTCGATTTCCTTATACCTAGGAACCCCCTCTTAGCATGTGTTCCCTACTCCCTAAAGGAAAATAGAGTTCAAGAGTTGTAAAGTGCCCAAAAATCAAGGGACCCAAAAGCTTTGTGGAATATCACTACTGCCTCGCTTTGTTATATTTCAGACAATTACGTCTGTATTCTCCTTTCCTATAAAAGATAAAATAAAATAGATCTGGAAGATCCTGGCCTTAGTCTCGCTGTCAGTCTGAAGCCTAGCCCTTGTAGTACAATATATTTCTAGAAGTGCAGATTTATCCCACCTATCTGGTATGGACCGATAGCCCATACATCCAAAGTATGGAAATCTGGAATCTTCAGTATATCAGGAATCTTCTCATAAGGCACCCCTTTACTTGTTAACTGTGGAATACAGAGATCTTTCTAAGAAAGTCTTGTAGTTAGCATCCTTTGGGATACACAGGGGTACTAGTACATCAGAATCCTTATTTACGATGTGACAAATGTTTACTGACAAATAAACTGAGGCAATGAGGAAGAAAGAATGGAAACTAGCATTCAGTGTCAGTCACTATGCTAAGAACTTTACAAATATTATCTCATTTTATCCTTACAACAACCCTGGGAGGTAGGTGCTGCTATTATCCCCATTTTACAGATGAAGAAACTGAGGCAGGCAAATGTTAAATGACCACATCATCTAGGTTTTTAACTTAGACATGAGATTATAATGTAGCTATGGTCTCTTTCTTTGATCCTATTTGACCACTGCTTGCTGTCAGCCATCACTGATTTCATAGATAGGGATATTTCCTCCAATAGTACTACTTGTAACCATTCCTAACAATATACCACTGTTGTTCTGGGTCTGTCCAACTGTCATTCCTTATCTCGCTACCTGAGCAGCCCAACGCTCTATCCAATTCTACGTGTCCTGAATGATACCTTTCATGCTGCTTTTTGGGGTTCAGGCTACTCTTGGTAACACGCCACATTCTGTTTTCACCCACCATTGCCTTGATGATCCCCTATGACTGAGAATCTTCAGACACTTAAATGAAATGGGTACCAACACCGCCTCCTGGATTGTCTCCTAGTAATTTTCCATACCATGTCGGGTTGCCTCCAAATCAAATCAACCAGTTTTCTTGGAGAAATTGATCTGTGCAAAGACTCAGCCTGAAAGATCTTCCAGGACCTAGCTGCAGAGGATTGCATAATTTACATAACTGATTGATAAAGCCAAATATATATAATTTTGAGAGAGTTTAAAGAGATCCTGATTCCACAATATCCTTCTTCTAAAGGTTCACTTGTAAATAGTTCACAGACAAAAGAAGGCTGGCTCCAAGGTAGCTAAGGTTTCAGTCATGATTAGAAAGGAATAACAATACATTTCAAGATTTTTTTTAAAAAGGAACAAAATTTTCTCTGTGGTTAAACCGAAAGGTGTGATTGGGGGGGGATGCCACTAAGAAAGAGAATGATTTTAGTCCATTTGATATATTACTTGAATCAGAATATTTAAGAAAAGTTCTGAGCTTTAAATCTATTAACTTTACTGTCACTCAGCTTTGTGGATTTTGGGGTCATGGAATATTCAATATCCACTTCACTATTTGGGAACTCTGGTATCTGATGGAAATTTGCTTTTCTGCCTCAGTATTTTCTTTAGTTTCAGTTTTGTATGTTTTAAATGTGACTACACTAAGGAAAAGGTAATTACTAATGCAGAGCAAGTGCTATAGAAATTACTTTATTGCAGTGCTAGTGTATCTTTTATTAATATTTCTTCAAAGTTTCACGAAAGTCAAAACCAGTAGCATTTCAAATGGAGGAGGGAAGGATGTTCACCTCTTTGGGTCATTTTCTCTATAAAACAAGAGCTGCATTACATGACTTCTAAAGTCCCTTAAATTCTAATATTCTATGGTGTTTTTTTTAAAGGAACACTAAAAATAATTAGCTTCCATTTACATTCTGTAAATTTTCATATTTATTTACTGATTCAAGAAAAATTTTGTTAAGAGCTTGGAACATTGAAAACAGTTCCAAGGGGCAGCTAGGTGGCGCAGTAGATAGAGCATAGCCCTTAAGTCAGGAGGACCGGAGTTCAAATCCAGTCTCAGACACTTAATTACTTCCCAGCTGTGTGACCCTGGGCAAGTCACTTACCCCCAATTGACTCAGCAAAAAAAAAAAAAAAAAAAGGAAGAAGAAGAAATTAGCTCCTGAAATGTGGGCTATTATCATATTGTTATGTTCAGTGTTCTGCACCACATGTATTGCATAGGACATGCAGTGAAGAAGGCCTGGTCATTATCCACAAGGAGTGATGCAACATTTGCACAGAAAAAGGAGGGATAAGGTCATGGAAGGCTGACCGTTGGCATGGACTTTGTCAATGAAGAGCTTCATCTTTACCTCAGTATCTGCATCTGTAAAATGAGGGAGTCGGATTAGATTACATCCAGAGTTCCTCAGAACTTCCACAACAAGCTGTGGTTTCAGTTTCCTTTTTAAGATCTAGGGGCCCAGGGACACTTCAGCACTCGGGAGCCCTTCTGAGGTCTGGCCCAAGGGCTGTGCTTCAGGTGGGGGCGAGTCCAGGGGAGCATGGGAATGCCTTCTAATGAAAAAGGCCTATACACTTTCCTCCTATTGAACTCCTACTTTGCCCCCAGGTGTGAAAACTTTAGGTTTCTGGTTTCTGTTTAGTTCTCAGAGGAAAGAGTAAAAAAAGGTACTTGGCGTCTACTGTGCATGAAACAGAAATCTTATTCCCCACACACACACGTACACACGTGCACATATACAAATGCTAAACATCAAAGACTCAGGACATAGAAGTAACAGCACAGCACACATTGACATACAACTTAAAACAGGATTCAGTAACCTCACAGAATCACAGACTCCGAGTTGTAAAGGACTCCAGTGCTGTCTAGCCCCACCTGGACCTGACAGATGTTTGTCCAGCTTCTGCTTTAAGTCCTCCAAGGAGAGCTGACCAATCCATCACCTCTCAGGGTGGTCCACTCCTAATACTGGGAAGCTTTGCTGGGAAGTTTTTACTGACATCACACCTCAATTTACTTCTTCGCAATTTCTCCCTATGGGGTTTATTCCTCGTTATTCCGTCAGTTGTACGCATAACCAGCTGCCACTCAATTTACAATCTAAATATTTTACATTTAAAAATCAATTTTATGATTTGCTAATTTTACAAGCTGTTCACAGAGGCCGATGCTTGAACCTCATCAAGCATAAAGCGGTGTACACAACTACCGACTGAGCCTTTTATAATTCACCTCAGCTTTACACTGCCTCCTTCAAAGGTCATGTTTTCTGGGTCTCCTCCTCTTGATGCTGGACATCTTTACCAATGAGGAGATTCAGCAGTCAGCTTCCCACACCGGAACTCCAAAGTCTCTTGAATTCACAAGGTTTCCTTTAATGGAAGGCTTGTCTCCTTTGAGGATGATCCAAGAGCAGAAAAGGAAATACAAAACAGAACAGATATCCACAGGCAGGTTTACCTTGTGGAATCCTCCCTCTCCAGGAGCATCGTGGAAGTGGCAGCCATGAGCCAACATGGGGAAGGCCCAGAGGGACATGATGTCACCTGGAGGGGCTTCAGAAGAGAGCCAACCGCAAGCTGTCTCTGCTACTGATACAATGCGCGCTCTCCTAGCTCTGTCATGAAGGGAGGGAAGGCCCAAGAGACCACCCAGAGTTTCTTCTTCATAGCCACATGTTCATTCTTTCAGCTCTCCCAACTGCCTGGAAATACTTAGGAGGTCTGCAGTCCCCTAAAGCACAAGTGCTGAGACACAGAGACGGGGAGAAACAGAGAGATGGAGATAGTGCTCTGGCTCTGGCCAGCTCCATCCGCCCTTTCAGGATCCTAGCTTATTCAAGAATCCTGGGTTCTTTCTCCACTGTCGTCTGCCAGAACCCTACCATCTGTATTCTCTCATTAGGAACCAATCAGTAGTTCTTGAGCTCCATTTAATCACTTAACACCAATTGGCTTTTACAAAGGGATATTCATTTTGAAATGATAGTGTGAACAAATACATGAGCATTTCCCCCTCAACATCACAGAGGCATGATTGTGAACAGTTCAGTCTTTGGGGATGGTTGGGTTAAAGGTTAGCTCCGTTCCTAGGAGGCCTTGGTTCGTCTCCAAATGAGATGATCACTTCCAGATGAGTCCTCATCTAAGCTTCTGCTCACCTGGGGCCAGATGGGCACTCGGGAAGGGCACTCCTTTCTCAGAGCATTAGTATTGGCTGAGCCTCCCATCCTGGATCCCCATGGCTTATTCTCTTGATGACCTCCAAAGAATCTCCTTCACAAAAAACAACAACAACAAACAAAGAACAGAAAAGAACAAAAGCAGAAGCCAAATAAAGAAGTTTTCAAGAGCCCAAGGCCTCAGAGGGGAGAAGGCTCCAAGTTTCTCCCCAGTGCCATTGCCTCTCCCAAGGTGCTGTGAATAAAGGAGTCACCAGGTGCACTTAAAAGACATGAAAATTGACCAAGGCTTTTTCCCCCCACAGCCAATCAAAGAACCTGCTGTTTACCATTTGGCTAGCAAACTGGAACCAGTAGGATTTCTACCCGTGCTCCACAATTTCTTCAAGGTACTTGGCTCTTTAGCTTTTTTTCAACATGGGGAGCATTGTCCCAGGCACTTTGCATACGTGCCAGACACCCATTACAGATAGACAGAGATGGACAGATAGATGGATGGATAGGGAGGTGGGGGTTGATGGATGGCTAGAAAGATAGGGAGGTAGACAGATATCTAGATAGGAGAGAAAAAAATCTATAAATGATAGATAAATAGGAAGATGGGTAGATACATGGAAAGAGAGATGAGTAGAAAGATGGAGAAAGATACATGGATGGAGAGAGATAGATCCATGAATAGATTGAAAGAAAAGTACAGAAATAGAAAGGTAGAGCAAGTTTACCATGTACTGTGGGATGATTCTGCCTTTGGTATACAACCTTTAAAAACTGGATTTCAGCGGGCAGAAGGTGGGGATGGTATAGAAGGTGAGTGTAACGAACTGTGGGCCAAAGTGTAAAGGTGATAAAACATGGCGTGGATTTGTGGTAGTCCACTTAGACTAAAGCATAGTGTGGAAGGAACAGTAGCATTAAATTGGACTCAAAGTTATGATGAGGGCAGATTAGGGAGAGCCCTGATACAGTTAGCCTTCGGAGTTTGAACTTTTTTGTCTCAGAGTAATAATTTCTGTAGTGCTTTAAGATTTGCAGAGTGTTCTACAACTATTACCTCATTTTGTCCTCACAATCATACTAAGAAGCGGGTGCTTTATAGTTGAAGAAATTAAGGCAGGCAGAGGTTAAGTAATTTGCTAAGGGTCACTCAGCTAGAAAATGTCTGAGGCTGGATTTGAACCCAGCTCTGTGACACCTGACCTTGTGTTCTTGGGGGCAGTGGAAGCTTAATGTGGCAGTGATTGGTTGGATGCATCAGAAGTTTCTAGAGTCTTAGGCTAGGACACTAAAAGAAGACCTACATCATTTAAATCTTCCCATGGATTTTCTTCCTCTTTTTATTTTTTTGCTGAGGCCATTGGGGTTAAGTAACTTGTCCAGGGTCACACAGCCAGGAAGTGTTAAGTGTCCTCCTAATTTTAGGGCTGGTCTCCATCCACTGCGCCACCTAGCTACCTCCATACTGACATTTTCTTCACCTGAGGACGAGTTGCCTGAGTCTGTGTGAGCATCTCTTGCCCATATCTAGGAGCCAGGGACTCCTAGCTGCCATATCTCACTCACTTTGCTTGACCCAAAGTGCTGAGGGCCTTCCTTTCTTAATGTCCCTGTCCCTAATCCTTATATGATACTATCCAGGCGGGATGCAGGCTCCACACCAGTTTATCCATTCTTCTTCCCAGACCAGCCATGTCTCTTTGGAGCCTTGATTTTTTTGTGGACACTTTTTACATTGCTTCTTTCTCCTCTGTGATTCCTTGTTTATTATGTGTTGCGGCATGAAACTTACATTTCTGCTTTATCAGAAACAAATAGCAAGAAAGCAAAGATGAAAATCCTCCCAAAATCAGTGGAAGCTTTCTCCGAGGAACCTCACAAGGTCAGGGGAGTTTGGCAGCCCTAGTCCTGTCTGAGCATCTGTGTCAGATGGCATTTCACTGGAAGGACTGAGCCCTAACCCCTCTTTCATTAGCAAAGTGAAACAAGGGCTTCCTTTTCCCCTGCTTTGCTGACCTGAAATTCCTCTTGATTGATGATCCCCTTCCTAGGGAGCAGCAATGGATTCTGCTAATTAGACAAATTGTTAGGCTGTCTGATATCCCTGCATTCACTCTCCTTCAGAAACAGAAAACAAATTCAAATAAACTGAACCTGATCACCAAATCTGATTTTACCCTCTGGTTCCTTGCTCACTCTGGATTATGTGGAGAATTCTAGCCACGGGCCCACAAGCACTTCTTCCTACCCTGTGAACATAGCCATATCCCATGATGACCCTCCAGGGGGGTTACCTAAGGGAAGGCCTTGGAGCTGCCATATCTCACTCACTTTCTTCACATACCCAAAAGGCACACTCACCACCTCATTGTCTCCTAACACAAAGAGCCTGCTTTTGGTCTTTAACTCTAGCAAAATATTGGAAATAAAGCTGGTGAAGTCATAAAATTGTCCATGGTGATAAAACAAGAAGGTTTTGAACATATATTTTGGAATATTTGAGCTTTCTAGTTCTTTGGATTCTCCAGAACAGAGAATTAACTTCACTTGTATAAAAAACCCAAATGTTAGAAAATGTTTTCCAAAGTCTAAGGGTTGCAATGAGTACACACAGATGGCTTATGTTCTGAATGTGTCACAGAGGATGGGAGTAAGCCCTTAAAAAATAAAATCTTCATCAAGGCAGAAGTTGTACTTTCTTTAGCCAGATTTTCAAAATCACCTGCATCAAGAGAATATGATCTGAAATCCTAGGGGGTAATTCCTTCTGTTAGAAACAACCCAGTGCTTCTTATTCTAAAAGACCAAGTGCCAAGATGGGCGTTTCAGTGCTTTTCAGTTTCAGTTTGACTAAAAGAGGTAGTGAAAGATTTACTCCGAGTATGGATGTGGCAAGAGTTATCACTAACAGGTAAATATGGCCCAGAAAAAATGCCTACAGTGAGTGAAGTCTTGTTTGTAGCTTTCTGCCCCAGAGGCCTCTGGGAAAGCCTTGTCCAGAAACAGAGAATGCTTTCTGGACTCTCTTACTTGGACTCGCCCCAGCTGTCAGAAGGACAGCAAGGAGCCTTGGTGTTGTAAGGAGGCCATCGTCTGACTCAAACGACTGTCACTGGTGCAGCCAGATATAGAACGTGGCCCCAGGTGGAGCCTTTAAGTGGCAGTGCTGTGGGCTGAGTCTGGACTCCTGGATGGTAATGGTGCTAAACTGGCTGATAGACATTGACCTTCTACCCTCCAACTCAGAGTTGAATGACTCTTCTTGGCTAATGGGACCTGGTGCTTAAAGAGGTACATTCACATTTGTTACTTATAGAAAGCACTTCATAAAATATCTGTGTTGAATGAATTGTGTCTAATGCCCTTTCTGGGATTTACTAATTGGAGAAGTTTGTTTACATGTTAGCAGGTAGGTAGTACAGTGGGTAGAATTCTGGCTTGGAATTAATAAGATCCGAGTTCAAACCCACCAGCCTCATGGACTAGCTGTATGAGCCTGTATGAGTGAGTCACATAACCTGTCTGACTCCATTTCCTCAACTGGATAATGAGCTGGAGAAAGAAATGGCCAACTACTCCAATATCCTAGAACGAAAAACCCAAATGGGGACACATAGAGAACATGAATGAGAACACACACAAAAAATCAAAATTTATTATGTTAGCTACTCAAACAAAATCAGTGACCCAGCTCTGAGAGCTGGAGGTCACCACGGCAGTCTCTCAAACAACTTGGAAAGTCATCACAACTTCTGCTGCTCTTTTACCCAAAGAACCTTGAAACCCTGACGGTGAAACAAGAGTATAGTTATTTCAGACTTCTCCGATTTCTTTCTGGATACTAAATTGAAACTTTTAATTCCAAGCTTGAGAGGCCACATCCCTCCAACAACTTGGAAAGCTATCACGATTTCTGTTGTTCTTTTACCCAGAGAACCTTGAAACTCTGACGATAAAACAAGAGTATAGTTATTTCAGAATTCTCGGACTTCTTTCTGGATACTAAATTAAGAACTTTGAATTGCAAGCTTGATAGGCCAGGACTGGAAAAGTGATGTTTTAGCTGTTGCTTAGGGAAGACGCTGTGCCAGGTGGGAGCTCTCAGGTTGAAAGACCCATAACAGAAACAAGTAGACTGCACCCAACCACATGCAATCTGTACCTAACTACAGACGGAATGTATAGGGCAAACTGAGGTCATGCTTATCCTGACTTTGTTACTTCCTTGGTATCAAAGTGCTTACTGCCAATGGCAACTTTGTGTTTAGGCTTTCATGGGCATTTGTATTTATAGAGCAATTTCCACCATAAAATAAATTTGGACTTGTTTTTTTCATAAATATATGAATCACTTTGCCAATTATCATCCAACTAATCCAACCAAAGGCTAATTCAGGAGGGAATGAGGTTCATCACACAGAATCTGAGGCAGCACCAGACGCTCTTGTCAGAGTAGGTCATCCCCTCCTAAATTCTGACACTGAGTTTCTAAAATGACACAACATTTACTTCTTACCTCTCATCATTTCTATCTTCTGTATCTTCATTTATTGCCACTAGAGTAATTCAGACACTCGCCATCCTTGGACTAGATTAACTGGGCCTCTTTCCCGTAGCCAGTATTGCCAAATCCAGTCTTTTCTTAGCATCTCTTTCCAGCCGTTTCCTATGCTTGTCCCTTACCTGTGCTACCCCATTCCTCTTAGCTCCATGATGGCTGATGGTTTCTTATTTCTTGTGGCCTAAATCCTTACTCTTGTGTTTTAAAACATTTCCTCGGGATACCCTGCACTCCACTCAGCTTGTACCTTTGCTTCCTTTCTTCATTTGCCCCAAGTTCATTTATCCAGTGTTTCTTTCCTCCACAGACTTCCCATTTTGCTTCCCTTGACAGAGTATATGCCTAGATGACCATCTCTTCCCATTCTACCACACTTTTTCTAGTTTTATTTAAACCATTCACATTTTAATTCTGTGGTGATTTCACAGTTTGATTAGAAATCAGTTGTTTTTCTTGGCTATTCCTCCTGATCTACACACATATCAAATATGGATTTATCCCCGCCTTTCAATCCTAACCTATATTTACTCTTGCCTCATATGTCATGTCAATACCATTCGGTCCATTCATTTGCGCTTTGAGATTTCTGTTGTGTTATTTCCATATTTCCATGTCTATACATTTGCATATATTTAGATCAGCTCTAGAGGAGAAGTATGAGAAGTATATTAAGGCAGCTAGGTGACATAGTAGATAGAGTATTGGACCTGGAGGTCAGGAAGATGCATCTTCCTGAGTTCAACTCTGGCCTCAGATACTTAACCTTATTTACCTCAGTTTCCTCATCTGTAAAATGAGCTGGAGAAAAAAAAGGCAAATACTTCCAGTATCTTTGCCAAGAAAACTCCAAATGGGGATTACTGAGATATGACTGAAAGAGCTCAACAAGAAGAACAAAAATGAGTAGTGTGTTAATGTCCTAGTATTTTGCTACAATATCAAACCTAATTCCAACCTTCATGAAGATTTCAAAGGATGGTGATGATAGTAAGGGATGAGGAAATGAAACAAAAGCGGGGTACTGGATAGGGCCTGAGGTAGAAATAGCCCCAAACTTAAAGGATCTGTAATTTGGTCACTCTAGGTTCTGGCACAGAAGGAACGCCTTCTCTAAGGTAGAAGGTTATGGATGGTTGCTTTTATTATATTCAAAATATTCATGAATTCATCACTCTTCAGCCAGACTGGTAATGAGTTTGACCAAAACTGAGCTGCACCAAGGGTCAGACAAATCCATCACTAAGTGCAAACTCAACAGCTTGTCCAGATTGGTAGATCTTATATTTTGTGAGCATAGCCTTGGAGAAACCAGAGTCATCTCCATGATCCAATGAGGCATCAAAGGACTTCGGTAGCAGAGGCAGGAATATAGCTTCTAGAAAGGAAGGTTTCAAGAGTTGGGAGACCAGAACTCTCCTTGTCCTTTCTATGACCTTTCTCCTTAATGCACTCCTTTAAAATAAAATAGAAAAACCCACACAATTATTTAAGCATTTCTTTTTTATTATTATAAATTTAACCTTCAATAAACACCACAAAGAACAAAAGACTGTAGAAGAAACTATAAACTTCTATTATGTATCATTTGTTTTAAAATATGTATATATTAAATTTGATAAGTTAGCAACATAATTGTCCTCTTCTGAATTGGTTTCCTCTTCTGCATTTTTATGCTATGTTGATGTTCATTTTCTGTCTTTTTCATCTCTATCATTTTTCACCGGCTCATCATTTCCTCCCACCCACCTCCCACCCCTCCATCCTCTGTTGTAACAAATAAGTTTAGCCAAGCCAAACAAATCAACACATTGACTGTGTCTGAAAATACATGTTTCCTCCTCTCCCTTTCATCTGCCACCTCTGGCAAGAGACGGGAGGCCAATTTCATTGTCGCTCTTGAGTCGTGATTGATCAGGGACTCGCTCCTTAATACCTTCTGCTTCCCCGGCTGAAGCGGGGCCCTGTGCATGATGTCCTCCTGCGCCTCTGACTGCTTCTTGATCAGGCAGCTTCACATGGCTAGTTTCTGAGGCCGGTTTCGAACTCGGGGAGACTCATCTTACTGACTTCGGGTCCAACTCTCTACCCGTGTATCCCCCCTGCCCTAACAGACTTCTCAAGCTTCCCTTGTAGAAGCTGATCTAAGAAGATTCAAGTGTACAGACATGGAAATAGCACCATACACCTCCCCACAGAAGCGATGGAGGCTGGAGGCCCGCCATCCAGTGCAGCACACAGCAGCCCTCACTCCCTGCCCTGAGAACTGTCAGGCCTGGGGACTTTTTAGGGAAAAGTGGCCCATGGCCACTTAGCCACAATTTACTGTTCTTTCAGGATCCAAGGAGCGCTGCTAGTATGGAGGAGATGCACTCCTACTATCCAAGTCCCCAGTGGTTAGCTTTTTAGTTAAATGAAATCAGTCACCATGACATTGTGAACATTGAATACATTTGTTTAACCAGGCAAAAGCAACACTAATATTTACTTATTAGAGAGTGAAAGCAGGAATGATCATGATATCACGTGATAACCTAGAATTCCTCAAAGTACAGAGTGTCAGGGAGGGAGGGTAAGCATCAGTTACTGAAAAACTCGCCCATAGGAGGAGCACGCTGTCTGTTAGGCCCCTCACATTATGGATGCAGGCCGGGATGTTCCAGGCCCCTTTGGGACAATCGGCCCTCCGAAAAGCCGCTTCTCTGCCAGCTGGACCGTATCCACCCGCTTTATGAAACCGATCCACTTTAGGAAACTGATCCGAAGCAGAAACAAGTTCTCCTAGTTCACAGACACCCCTGAGAAAGTGAGCCCTCTTCTAGCAAAACTTAAAACTCAACATTGTGCTTTTTAATGACAAGAAGTTCTCATAAGCCAAAGAATTGCAACACTAGGGTGACCCTTTGGGCAATGCTGATAAATCTAGTCAGCTTTTTACTCGGCAGGATGCTGCTTTTCTCCAGTGAGCTCTGAGCAAAGCAGAGCCCATCCTCTGATAAGAACAGGTCACAGCATGCCCCCGGAACTTGAGTCTTATATTACCAAATACCATAATCCACTTGCACAGCCTACAAATAGATCAAATTCAGCAAGGGCACAGTTGAACTTAACTCTCTTCCTCTCTCTCACAAAACCTGTTCTTCCTCTCAGCTCATCTATTTCTGGTGATGATACTACCACATCCCTATCCACTCTACTTCCATAAGACCTCTTGTATCTGTTCCCTGCTTCCCACTCCCACTGTCGGTGCCCTAGTTCAAGCCTATTCATTACCTGCTGCTGAGAGGCAATGTGCTATAGTTTAAAAAAAAAAAAAAAAAACCATGGGAACTGAAGGTCTAGACCTAGATTGCAGTCCTGATTCCTATGATTACTAGTTGGCTGTCTTATTGGCAAATCAAGGAACCTCTCTGAGCTTGTTTCCTCATCTTAAAAATGGACATCATAATGCTAGTCAGCCTCACCTCACTGGACTATTGGGAGGATCCAAGGAGCTCATTTATACAAAGCAACTTTTATATGTGTGTGTGTTTGTGTATGTATGTATGTATTTGATCATATTAGGGAAATTTCACCTTATAGACAGAAAGTAAATTCTTATATATCAAAAAGGGAATAGACTCAGTCAAATTGTTATTCAACACACATTGTCAAAGCATGTTTTTATGCTTTTATGTAGGGTATCATGCTGGGGACTGAAGAGATAAAGATGAAATGCCTTCAATAAGCTCATTTTACTATGGGAAAGCAACATCCTGGGGACCCTTGAAGCCTCTCAAGTAGGGGGTGACATGGTCAGAACCTGTGCTTTAGGAAAAAAAAATATTAACAGATATTGGAGGATAGATAGGAGAAGGGAGAGAGTGGATACAGGAAGATAAATTAAGAAGTTATTTTAATAATCTAGGAAACGGCGACAGCGAGGTGATGCAGTAGATAGAGCCCTGGCCCTGAAAGCAGAGGGACCGGAGTTAAATCCTGATGCAGACATTTAATACTAGCTATATGACCCTAATCAAGTCACTTAACCCTGATTGCCTGGCCAAAATATGTAACCGCTTTGTATTTGGAACTTAGATTCTTCTTGTTGTTCAGCTATGTCTGTCATTTTCTGACCCTGTGGACCGTGGGGTTTGCTTGACAAAGAACTGGAGTGCTTTGCCTTTTTCTTCTCCAGTGAATTAAGGTACTCAGCAATAAAATGGCTTGCCCAGGGTCACTTAGATAATGTCTGAGACTGAATTTGAATTCAGGTATTCCTAAGTCCAGGTCCAGGGCTCTCTATGTTAAGCCACCCAGCTGCCTCCTGGACAGATGGGGTGAGTGACTTCTCAAGCTCATACATCTAGTTAAGTGTGTGAGGTCCCAGTGTTCTATCCACTAAGCCATCTAGCCACCCCAACTTAGGTTGAACAACTTCTAATAGTAAGTCATCCACAGAAATGAGGTCTAAAGTTCACAGGACAGAAAAGAGATACACAGAGATAGAATATTTATAACATAAGTGAAGGCTGTAACTTCCAGTGAAATATTTCTGAAAAGATATAACCGAGCAGTAAAGATCTTCTACTATATTTGATGCAGTGTATTGGAGTTTCTAGTTACATAGGAAATGGAAGGTATGTTGGGAGACTCAGAAAAAAAAAAAAAAGAGCTGGGGAGAAATTGGGAAGAAAGAGCCATAAATGTTCCCCAAGATCTTCTCAAAGCCATAAAAAAACAGAAAAGGATAAAAATCCCAAACATGTAAAATTATTCTTTCCAAAATAAGCAATAGCAAGAGAGAGAAAGAGAAAGGGGAGAGGGAAGAAGGAGAAGGAGGGAGGCAAGAAGAGGAAGGAAAGAGGGAGGGAAAGTCAGACCCACAGAGACAGTGAGAGAGAGTGTGTAAAAAAAATTTTAAGTTGCAACTTTTCTTTAGGATATATATTTTTCAATCTGAAATATTTATTATCACCAATACACAAAGCACCAAAAAAGGGTCCTAAATGAGAGCTGTAATTAAGTTTAGTTAGAGCTTCCAGTTGTGGCCTTGAAGGACTTGAGAGAAAAGTTCAATTAAGTTGAATCAATATTTATGGGGTACCTACTATGAGCAGAACACTGTGCTAGTTGTTTTTTGTAAGGCAACTGAGCTAAGTCATTTGCCCAAAGTCACACAGAGATAAAATATTTCTAACTTAAGTGAAGGCTGAAACTTACAGTGAAAATATTCTGAAAAGATAGGATCGAGTATATAATAAGTGTCAAATGTCCGAGGCTGAATTTAAACTCAGATCCTATTGATTCCAGGGCCAGTGTTTTATTTAGTACACCACATCTTTTTTTTCCACTTTGCTTTGTTTTGTTGTGCTAGTTATTTAAGAGAAAGACAAAGATTATCTAATGTGGAGTTCCTGTCCTCCTACAGCTAATACCAGAATAAGAATATGGCATATGTAAATAATTTTTTATAAAGTGCCTAAGAACAATGTAAAGTATTTCATGTTCTGTGAGGAAGAAGAGATAATTTCCATCTGAAGATATCACATGAGGAGGGGATGTTTATATTGAATCTGGAAGGTTGGGTAGGACTTTGACAGGAAGATATTGGGAATACCAATTCATAATTAATATTGATTGACTAGGAGGCAGAAGGAGTATTTCAGTCACAGGAAAAAAAATGACAAAGTATTTGTGTTAAAGAACACAATGAATGAATGAATACATATATATATATATATATATATATATATATATATATATATATATATATATATATACACACACACACACACACACACACACACACACACACACACACACACACATAGAGAGAGGGAGAGTGGAGAGTGGAGAGTCCAATTTGGTTCCCCCAGGAGTAAGCTCATCACTTACAACCTCATCATTATGGGAATTGCTTCAGCTTTGCCACTTCCAAACCTTCCTTCATCCCCTCAGTTGCCTCTGGTCTTCTGATTGGAGAACTAGAGGGCCAGGCAAAAAACAAAATAATACAAAACCCAAAGCTTCCCTTTATAGAGAACTCAGAATTCTAGACAACCAAGTGAATAAATAGCACTGGGTCTGGAGTTGGGAAGACTCACCTTGTCGAATTCAAACTCAACCTCAGACACTTAGTAGCTGTGGGACCTTGGGCAAGTCACTTAACTTCAGCTTGGTTTTGACTCCATAAACCTCATCCTCCGATGCTTCTACCCTTATCTTCAGCTTCCTTTTGTATTTTGCCTTCCTTCTTTAGATCGTAAGCTCCTTGAGGACAGGCACTGTCTTTTTTCCCTCTTGTGGGTATCCTCAGTGCTTCACAGATGGCCTAGCACATAGTAGAACCTAATGTTTATTGACTACTACTAGCGACTGAAGTGTGCTGTAACTGAGCTTGGAAGGTGGCTTGATGCCAAATTCTATTGGCTTCGAATGCTAGTATGGACACGAGCTCCATAATGGCTACTCTACATGGTGAATGTGCCTGGTGTATTCATATATACATCAGGGGAGCAGGATAATGGGGGAACATAAGCAGCCACTTAGAAGGATTACAGAGGCTCAGAGCTGTTTGACATTTCAAAATAAACTCTGGATTAAAAGGAGGTGGCCATCTTGGGACAGCTCAAGGCGGCCTTGAGCTGCAGCTGCAGACTCGATTCACTCCCTGGTTTATCATATCTCCAGATGTCTTCTCTCTCAACACTCTCCTCCTCTCCCTCCTCCTTTTAAGATTTCTAGAAAGGATATTATCTCAACTCTTTCCTATTCCACTTTGAGCAAATGAGAACTCTTCTGTCCCTTACAAGTCTTTTTGGATAATGAACACATTTCATTGGTATTTTATTTCAGATTTTTTTTTTTTTTCTGAGACAGTTGGGGTTAGTGACTTGCACAAGGTCACACAGATATTGCAGAATCTTTTATGGGCCTCCAGGTCAATTGTTCACACAAAGCTATATAATTTGAAAAGATTGAGAGAGTAGATACCATGAAAAGTTAAAAATAAAAGAGAGAAAGAGAGAGAAATTCCTATTATTATGCTATATGAAATGATGAGCCAGGAGGATTTCAGAAAAACCTGGAAAGACTTACATGAACTGATGCAGAGTGAAGTAAGCAGAACTAGGTAAACATTGTACACATGAACAGCAAGATTATGTGATGATCAATCATGATTAGCTTAGCTCTTCTCAGCAATGCAATGATCCAAGATAATTCCAGAAGGCTCGTGATAGAAAATGCTGGTTATATTAGAGAAAGAATTGTGTACTCTGAATGCAGATTGAAGCTTTCTGTTTTCAGGATTTTTTGGTTATTTTTTTATTTATTGTTTATTCGGTTATTTTTTGTTTTTGTTGTTTTTTTTTTTCTTGTGGTTTTTCCCTTCTATTCTGATTTTTCTCTCCCAACAAGATTTATAAAGCAATGTGTTTTTTAAAAATCTTACTGCAGAATCAAAAAAAAAAAAAAAGTGAAAAAAGAACCCTAATCATAGAAAGTCACTATGGCAACAGGAAATAAATAAATTTTTAAAAAGTCAGGAAGAAGACTGAAGGGAGGAATGGCAGGAGAGAGCAAGAGGAGGAGGAGAGAGGGTCGAAGAGACCACAAGGCAATGGAAAACCCAATAGATGAAAGGAAGGAAGGGACAGGGCGGGGGAATAGTTTTGTAAGGCTAACAAAGCTCTTTTCTTGCCAGAATCCCATTACATTATTGTCCCCATTATACATTATATTATTGTCCCCATTTTACAAGTAAAGAAACTGAGGCACCAAGAAATAAAGTGACTTGTTCCTGCGCTGTCATTGCCAGGATTTAAAGCCGGATTGCCTGACTTGAGGGCAGCGAGGTGTTCCAATGGATAGAGCGCCAGCCTTGCAATCAGGAGAACATGAGTTCAATTTGGCCTCATACACTTGACTTTGCCTCAGTTCTTCATCTGTAAAATGGGCTGGAGAAGGACATGGCAACCATTCCGAGATCTTTGCCACGAAACCCCTCATGGGGATGGAGGAGAGTTGGGCACAATTAAAATGTCTCAGCATCATCTCCGGATGCCAAGTCTAATGCTTTTTATCCCCCGGGAAAGATAACCCTAGAGGTAAAGGAGAGGTCAGGAGAGCCAAAGATCCCCAAGGAGAGTTGATCGAGTCTTGGCCATCATTTCGTTCCAGATCACTGTTTATGTCACTTTTACCAAGAGACAGTGGATGAATAACCCCACGTTCCGGTTAACCGATTCACCGCTGCTCCCCGGCCACTCTCTAATCCTCATCCTTCCAGAACCTCTATGTCTTCTTCATGTCTGCACAAGAGCACAAATCCAGAACGTCCCGCATTATCAGGGGCTGGTGTGCCCGTCAAATGACTGAATTAGGACAATAGTAGAAAGACTGCCTGGGCTCCAGGGATGTGGCGCTTAGGGTCTAAATCACTGGAGTCCAAAAGTGGTATTCTCCATACCCTCAGGGAGCCATGGGGCGACCCTCAGCAAGGGAGGAGTGATCAACCAACCAAAGGATGGAAGGATGAGGTCCAGCAGCCCACAACTGAGGGGCGGGTCTCTAAAACAAACATCCCACTCGGTTGGCCCACCACCTGGCAGCAACGCCCACTGCTCCCCGCCAGGCCAGCTTCCTGTTACCCTGCCACAGAAATAGGACATACCTCCAGGCCCTGGATTATTTCCCCTCAGTCAAAAGGACAATAGCCAAAAATTTTTCAAAAAGTAACCAAAAAATTGCCAGTGACTAGAAAGAGGTGAACATGTAGTAAACGGAGGTGAACAATGATGATTTAGTAATCGTCGATTCTTTAAAACAAAAAAAAACAAAAACAAAAAAAAACAAAAAAAAAAAAAAAAAAGAAAGAAAGAAAGAAAGAAAAAGAAAAGAAAAGAAAAGCAGGGGCCAGCCCTGAATTCAGGAGGACCCAAGTTCAGATCTGGTCTCAGACACTTAACACCTCCTGGCTGTGTGACCCTGGGCAAGTCACTTAACCCCAACCCCGGGGGGGGGGGGGGGGGGGGGGGAAGTCCAGGCAATAGCCCGACCCTCCCTTGTTATTTTTAGAACAGGGTCCCACTGGAAGGGGTTCCTGCGGCTCGCCTCACGAGCTCATCTCTTCCAGACTTCCCTGGTTCTGCCTAAGACACCTCCATCTCTCAATGACCTCTCATGGCACATTTCACGTTTCATGATCTGCCGGATTTTGTCATTTCTCTCTCCAGACACTCACCGGGCCATCGCCTCACTAACATCACTAACAGATTCCCCGGTCTTGGTTTTTTTCCTCTCTGTTCCAATCTCAACCAACCTCCAAGGGACTTCTCAGCCCAAATCGGGCCGTCTCTTCCTCACTCAGTAACCTCCTGGAGCTCCCCATTGATCCCAGGGCCGAGTTTTATTTTGTCTCTATTTCATCCCTCATTTTTGTGTAGATTTCATTCCACACGTAGTAAGCCCAGCTCCCCGCACGTGGCGGTTCGCGCCGTTCTCAGAAGAGGCCCAGTCTCTGCCAGGGACGGGGTTGCAGTGAGGGAGGAGAAATGGAAGCCGGGACTTTGCTTAGGCCTGAAATCCCGCTCCTTAGCACGCAGTAGGTACTTTGTGGATGTCTGTCCCCACGGAAGCATGTCAGTAACTTAACACACGTGCCGATTGAAGATATTCTTATCCTCAATATTGGGGATAAAATATTCATTTTCTAAACGAGGCTCGCACTCAAAATGTAAGTACTGATTTTTGTATGCAGTCCAAAAAGTTTGCTTATCTCGGGTTTGCTCCAGGTGAAACTGAGCGACGTTCGGAAAAATATATTTGGGGAATGAGATTTGGGGGGGGGGGGGAGGGTGTCCACACTCACTAATTGGTGACAGGGAGGGACAGTGGGAATATTCCGAGTCACAGAGCTCTGACTTGTCATTATTTGCCGGATGCGGCTTCTTGCGGTGCTCCTCGAGCTTTTTAAATAGGGGCCAGTTCACTGTCCCTCCGAGTGGGGGAGGGCCGGACTACAGCAAAACCAAAAGCTCACCCCCTGGCTCCGCGCCTCAGCCCTAAATCAGCGCTCTTATGCACGCTCTGGAGCTCAGTTTCTTCATCTGTAAAATGGGACCGTGGGTTCATGATTTGTACGACCCGCCTTCCACGGCCACGGGTGAACGAAGTGGTTTGGAAAGTTTTAAACTTCAGTTCAGACGAAGTGAGCACAACTTCACCGGCGGCCTTTGCGGAAGTTCCCACCCCGGTTTCGGGACAACGTGGCAGGTGAGCTCCTGGCTCTTTAAATCCCGTGGCTTTCTGAGGGGGCCGCCCTTGGCCCCGCCCCCGGAGTGTCGGTTGACGCCATAGCCCCGCCCATTGTGCGCGGGCGGTCGCCTGTTCCCGCCCTGATCCCGCCCCCGAGCGCCGGCTGTAGCCATGGCCCCGCCCTTGCCCCGCGCTCCCCGAGGTGTCGGCAGGCACTCGCGGGCCCCGCGCCTGCGCGCTGGCGGCGGCGGTGGCGGCGGCGGGGCCGGGCTTGCTACAGGAGGGGGTGGCGCTGCCCAGCGGCCGGAGGAGGGTAGCCACGATGAGCGGCCGCTGCGGGCGCCGACCTCTTATCTGAGCCAGTTCTCCTCCAGGTGTCCGCGCGGGGAGGCGGTGGCGGCGACCATGGCGGAGGCCGGGGAGCCCGGACCAAGGGGAGCCGCCGGTGGCCCCGCCGACGACGAGGATGAGGAGCGGGAGCCGCTGCTGCCGAGGCAGGGCCGGGCCGGGCCGGGCGGCGCAGTGAGGGTCGTCGGGGGCTCCGAGGGGGACGGCTGCGGCGCTGGGGACGAGGAGACGGCGTCCGACGGGGATGAGGAGGACGAGCTGCTGCTGCGGCCGGGCGGGGAGGCCGCGGGCCGCGGGCGCAGGGCTGGGAGCCGGGAGCGCCGCCGACGCTACGGCCCGAGCTCAGGTAACCCCGAGGGCCGCGCGACGGCTGAGTTAGGGGGACAGCGACAGGAGGGGTGGGAGGGAGTCAGGTGTGGGCCGCCCGGGCGCCTTCGGGCTGGGCTGGGACAGAGCTTGCGCTGGTTTCGAGCCCCCGGGGTGAGGGTGGCGGACCGTGCGCGCCTCCCCGAGGGGCTTGAGCCCCGGGACTCTGCTGTGACTGACAGCCGCGTGGGGATGGCTCACTCGGTGCCCGTGTCTGTGACTGAGGGGTCTGTCTGTGGTCCCTGCGGGGAGCCTCAGTCCGCAAAGCTGCGTGCGATGCACGTGGGGGAGGGCCGGTTGTGTGAGCGTTGTCAAGGAGATCGCGCGCTTGGGGGAGGGGGGGACGGGGTAAGTGGATGTGAGTGTGAACAAAAGTAAGCATCCCTCCGCTACCCTAGGGGAATCCGGACTTTGGCGAGAAAGGCGCGAGTGCCTCTCTAGGAAGTTCTCATTCATTTGACAGCTCACTGGGGAATCTCACACTTTGTAAACATTAGCATAAATAAGTCGTGTTCCGTGGGGTTCGGCTGCGTTCGCGGGCCTTCCGCAGCATGTGGGGGATCGAAACCTCTGGGAGCGTTGTCCGGGAGGGTGCGTGTGCGAATCGGGGCTGAGTCGGTGTGATCTTCGTGGAAAACTTCCAACTTTGTGAGAGTTGTTGGCCTGGGAAGGGGGGGGGGGGGTGGGCGTGTACAAAGTTCCAGTTTGGTAAGCTATGGGGAATTTCAGACTTTGTAAGCAGTGTCCACAAAGTGTGTGAGGGTATGTGGGTGGGGGGAGGTGTAACAAGATTTGAATTAGTTTGCCATCCATGTGGAGAATTTCAAACTTTGTAATCGAGCCCCAAAAGTTCGGGCTGCTTTTTGTGTGTGACTTAAGGAGAATGCTGATTGGTGGTTTTTAAGCAAATCGTCAGTCAGGGAGGATAATTGACAGTTGTGCAGCCCTACCCACAAGCCCGACTCCACTTTGCACCTGAATTAATTTTCTTTGATCGTCTGTTCTGTGGGTTAACCGTAACCTCCAGCCTAGCAGCTTTTTCTAAATTAGTCACCACGGTGGATGAGTTGGAGCTTGGTGAGCAAACTGTGGCTCCTAAAGATACTGTTCCTTTCCAGAAAAGTTAATGTGGAAATTGACATACGCCTAAATTTCTTAGATAGGGTCATTTTGGGGCATTGAAGAAAGGCCCCGGGGCCTCTATTTTGCTTCCCACTTTCCCCCGCCAGCTTCTAGAGAGTCATCAGTTTACCCAGGGTGTTTCCTCCTCCTGGATGTAAACAGTGCGCTTTTCTCTGCGCCCTAAGAGCCTCGGGACAGAATTAGCTCGGAGATGCTGTCTAAAGCAGGGTAGGTAACAAACAGGCCACAATGTTGCGGGGAGGAACCTGGCCTGCCTCCGTTGTCTGCTGCAGGTGGAGCCCATAGTAATGGGATAAGCCACCCCAAGTTCTGGAGCTGCGGGAGCAGCTTCACATTCTGGGTCCTTCCACTGGGCCCCACTGAGATCATTGTGCCCCTTCTTTCTCGCAGGAAGGGACCTGGGAGACCATCCAGCCCAGCCCAAAGCCCTTTTAGGCCCAGGGCAGACTTATCTTTGTATACATCTTTCTGGTTTATTTTGAATGGGTGTGTGGGGGTGTTTGTAAGGAAACAAAGTAGCTACAGGGATGAAAGTAAAAATAGATTCAGTGGCTCTCCCACCATTTGTTCAGGCCTTCATTTCCTGGGTTATTTTCATAACCTCCTGGCTGATCTCTTCCCCTGCTAGTCTTTACTGGCTTTGGGAATACTGGAGCGGGTTACAAGGCTCAAGGGGCCACCCAGCCCAGAACCGTAACATCTCCATCACGCACCTTTCCCAGCCTCAGTTTCCTCCTGAGATGAGGGGATTAGACTGACCCCCAAGTCCCTTCTAGTTCTAGATCAACGATCCTGTAAAAATACTAGGGCTGTTTCTGGGGTTAATGGGTTCCTGATGTTGACAGGCGCCAGAACTCCTGCCTGGGTGTACTACTACTGCTACCTCAAATTTAATGTGTGCCAAACTCCACTTTCTTCCTCTCTGATTTTCACCGGTTCCCACCCCCACCTGCTTGTCGTCTTGGTATTACCATTGTCTTCAGTCTCCCACATTGAAAACATAGATTGTTTTTGCTTCTTCCTCTTTCATCCACTCTCCTGCAAAGCCTTATCTAGTCTATCTCAGTGTAGTTTTTGTGCTGCCTGTACCACACTTTCCCCTCCCCCTCCACTCTGCTCAGAGAAGCTAGCGTTTGGGCTATTGTAAAGCTCTCTGACTGTCCCTATCTATAGATTGGCTCACAACTCTAGTTCTAGCAACGGTTTATGAAGTGTTAGCGTGATTGACAGTAAAGAGTGAAAGATAATTTTGGACTATTTGCAGATTTTTTTTATCACTGCCACAATAATCATCCTAATGTACAAATCAGATCATATCACTTCTTTTCTCAAAAGACCTCCCCAGTTTTTGCTGAATAGATTATAAATTCTTTAGCCTTATTAATTAGGGTCATTTTCAGGCCTGGAATAAAACACCTTTTCAGTTCAATTTATTCAATTCCTTTGCTAGGGGGCGCAATGGATAGAGCACCAGCCTTGAATTCAGGAGGACCCGAGTTCAAATCTTGTCTCAAACACTTAACACTTCCTAGCTGTGTGACCCTGGGCAAGTCACTTAACCCCAGTGGGGGGGGGGGGGAAGACCTAATATAGTTGTTCGCTCCTTCAGGAAGATTTCCCAGAATCCCAGTTTAATGTGATCCCTTCCTTATCAAATCTCTCATACTCTCTATTTGGACCTCTTGTATGATAACCTGTTTGTTGTTATTTTTTTCACACATGTCTTATTTCCCCTACTTGATTATAAGTTCTCTGGTGCATCTTTTTTGGAGGGGAGAAATAGGGAGGCATAGTGTTTATTTACCATTTAGTACAGTGAATTGGATCCCTAGGCTTTATTATTAAAAATATGGTCCTCAGAACAAGAGATATCATAAGTTCTATTGTACTCTGCCCTAGTCAGAGCATGTTTATTTAAAGTCTGTTCTATTTGGAGTGTTGTATCTTAAAGACGAACATTGACCGGCCTGTTTAGGAGAAGTTTCTGTAAAAACTTTTTTTCATAGATGGAGTGGACTCCAGTATGGTAGTGAGCACACAAAAATAAGGGTTCCGACGGGATGGAAGCAACCTGTCAGGGAGGTTATAGAAGGAATTTCTAAATTTTGTTAGAATAATAACTATTCCCTGTTCCAGACTGAAAGAGCTAGAAGACTTGGAATGAGACAGTGTAGCCAGTAGTAATAATTAATGGCAAAAGCAAGAGCCCAGCTTTGCTATTGGAGGTACTGCTAGTCTTAGCCAACAGATAGGAGTCAGTTTGATAGATCTTGAATAAGCACCTCTGGATGCCACACACCCAAGAAGTGGAGAGAGAAATAAAGGCCAGAGCCAGTGCTCAGAGGCTTGTGGGCCCAAAATGGACAGAGACTTGCCAGAGTCCAGCCACTGTGGCCAGATGAGTCAAGGGCTTCTTGGCCCTCTGCAGCCGTGGTTGGTGGTGGAAGTGGAGACAGAGCAAAGATCACCAGCTGCCTCCCTTTATCCAGGAGTGTTCGGATAGCCTGGAGAAATCCCTTCTGGTCCTTGTCCCCGGGGCCTGCTGCTCCTGAGACAGCCTCCTTTAGTCCCCGCTCCCAGCGACTCCAGAGAAAGTCCCCCATTAGAACAGTTTCTTCTAGACCCCCTCATGGTGACCTCTCCTGTCGTTCCTCTTCCTTGGGACACTCCTCCGTTCAAATGTGTCAGTGCTCATGAACTTGGGCGAGTCTCAGTTGAGTTTTTGTATGCTCAGTGACGGCATCCAGGTCTGTGTCAGGCAGGTCCTGGGGAAGAAGGGGGGGAAACAGGGTATACGGGAGAGCTGGGTTCTTGTTGTTAGCCCTGAGAACTCAGTCCCTTCAAAAGGGACCTTTGTACTCATTAACCTTCTGTCCTTGAAACTGTGAGATGATTGCATTCTGTTCTTCAGTGAGGCTGATAAGGAGAGAACCTGAAATAGTGGATGTTTGCCAGAGAAAGTCAAGGAGGCAGGCAAGGCCTTGAGTCGGGAGTGGTAGGAAAACCTCCGAATGTTTCTGGACCGGTTATATTATATAGTTAATTATAATTAACTAATACCACAGTTATATTACTTGACATGTACATTAATGATGCTTTAAAGTTTACAGAATAGTTTCCTTTCAATAACCTTGAAATGGTGAACCCTCCATATTGTGTTCAAGTAGATTCTACTAAAGTGGTTGAAAAGTTTATTTTTTAAAGAAGATTAAATTTGCCCCTAGAATCTTTTAATAGAGTTTTCTGAGCACACTTTTTTAATAATCAACAAAACAATATCTAGCTTCTTTCACATACTTTAAAGTAGCAGAGTTAAAATTAATCAAACTTAATTTTATTCTGAATTCTTATAACTCCCACAAGATTGGTATTCAACATGTCTTTCAACAAGAGTTGAAAATCATTTGGGCAATTTATATCTTTTTTTTTATCCATGTCACAGCATCCTTCCATCATTTTGAGAATTGACTGAAAATGGTAAAGGATTGCTAACAATTAAGAAGAGTTTAATCAGAAAGTAAAGTGCCATGGATCATTAATTTAACTTCTCACTGTATGAACTTTAGAAGTAAATATAGAAAAATTTAAAGATTAAAATAGTTATTCTAATATTATACCATCTGTATTGTTTTAAATAAAGTATTACCATTTCATTTGAACTCCATTGCTATCTTGTCTTCATTTTTTTTTTTAATTTAGTAAAATCTCATTGTGTAGTAACATATTTTTAATGCAGTACATTTTGTAGGTATTTCAGAGATGAACGTCTTCTCGGAGGATCCAGAATTTGCCGATATGATCTTGAAAGCAGAACAAGCGATAGACTCTGGAGTTCTCCCAGAAAGAATCTCTCAGGGTTCAAGTGGAAGTTATTTTGTCAAGGAACCCAAAGGGGTGAGAACCTGATTACATACATGTATATTTAGCATCGATTGGAAAGGAAATGTTGCTTTCTTTTCCTGTAAGGATCTTTTTATTTTAAGGTTATGACCAACACAATTCATACAGATTTAGAACTTTTGACTTTACTCAACTTTTAGCTTTTGTTAAACTTGTATTCTTAATTTTACTGCCTTGTATTCTTAACAGAGCTGTAATCAAGATGTGCATGTTATTTTGTTGTTTAGGCTGCCATGATTTTACTCATAAAAGATTTTTAAAGATGACTCTTTTGGATATTAGAAGCTAGCTCATTATCTGATTATTAAAATCTATATAAAATAGCTATCAAATTGTCATGATTCTTTTCTGTTGAGAAAATAAGGTGAACCCTCAATAATTGTAACCCTGAATAAAAAAAGAGAGAAATTCTTAATAAAATGTTTTTATTTAGGAATAGAGTACTTTAGTTGAACTGACTTTAGTGAAAGCCATAAATTTGATGTTTATTGCCTAACATAAATTTTAAAATGTTTTCTTAAATCCCGATATTGCCTGGTTGCTGTTGCCATTTACTCAAACTATTAATTGCCTTCAGCAGTTTAAAATACTGATGAAGTTAAAAGCTGATAAAATTTCCTGAACTTTTGAAGTTTGAAGTTTAGCATAGTTATTTCAAAGAGAAAGTATCTCATTTCAAATATGAGATACTAGCCATTTCAAGTCACAAAATCTAAACACTCTCAGGAAATTCAAAGATTCCTTAAGCTTCTGTTAAGTGCTTTCTATGTTCCAGGTACTAGAGACTCTTAAGACAAAAAAAGAAACATTCCCTTGCCCTCAAGAAGCTTGTGTTCTGCTGGGAAAGGAGGGTGCACAAGTCCATACATAGTGTTTTGATCAATTGTTGAGGCTATTAATAAGACTTCAAGATTCTCCCCAATAAGAAGTCATCCAAGTCCTTGCTTAAAGAACTCATTACCTCCCAAGGCAACACCTTCCACTTTTTGACAGCTTAGTTTAGAAATTTTTCTACTTCTCTCTGGAACAGAGTAGGCCCTTAATTAAGCATGCTGATAATGGTAATATCAATCTGAAAGTTGTTTCTCTACATCTTCCACCCATTTGTTCTAGAAGTTTTCGTGTCTTTTCCTCTTAATAGTAAACTTTTTTCTTCCTCCAACAGAACTTCATGTGGGCATGGTCTCCAGACCTCTAATTGTTCTGCAAGCATACTATGGGTTGTTCTTATTGAGCTATATATCCCAAAAGGGAATGCTATCCTCTAGATGTGGTTTGACTGGGACAAAGTATTATAGGATTATCATTTTACTGGCCATGAAAATCATTTTCCTAAGACTGGGCTAGAACATGGTACAATATCAAAGATGCAATATGCTAAAATATTCTGATCTTTTTTTCCCCAAAACCAGTGTCTTACTCATATGCCCATTGTCTAGATTTCTTATTTGAAGTTAACAAAGCAAAAATGGATCCAAATACAGTTCTAGATCAAGAAATAAAAAATTTTAATCATCTCATCTTTATTCTTGTTTTCCCTTCTTAAGTACATAGCACTTTTTCCAAAACTCCTTGATTAACATAGAGCCAACACTTATTTTCACAAAAAACAACTATAGTTTTAAACTAGCCTAGTTTAAGAAAATTGGGAGCACTAAATCCTTAAAATTTTAAAATATGTATTGTTAGCTTTTTTAAAGCTTGAATAATATATGTGGGTAATTTGATTTTCTTGTTCTTTTTTCTTGATTTCTTATTTTATGCTTTGCATCTTTGTGTTAATATTAGCTATTATATTTCAATGTATTATAATTCTATTGCAAAGTTAATATTTCTTGTCTCAAAAGAAAATAGAGTCTCCAGGTTTCTGAATATATTATTTGTAAGAAACAAATAATGATGATTTATTAAAAGTTTAGAACATTTCAGCACATGAAATCTTTAAGCATAAGAACAGGTTCTGCTTAGGTAGAAGGAAAGGAAAGTATTTATTTCAAATTAGTTTCTATAACAAGAAAAATTAATGTATGGATTGTAATGTTAAGAAAAATTAATATAAAGCTGACATGGTACATAAATCTGAACTCTTAGTATTGTTAAAATAAAAAAATAGCATACTATAGAAGCAAAAAAGAGCACTAGCCTGAAGAGCTGAAGAACACTGAGTCTATCTTTTTTTAACTGTACTGAATAATACTTCAGGAAGTTTGGCATTCAGCTAAGATCTGTCATTAAAAAAAAAAAAGACATATTAAAATATAGAATGCAATTTTGTGAATTTTTGACTAATTGGTAAAGTAATTAAAAATCTAATTTTATTACTTTTCTTCTTTAGAAAATTATTGGTGTCTTTAAACCAAAATCTGAAGAGCCTTATGGACATCTGAATCCCAAATGGACCAAATACTTTCACAAGCTCTGCTGTCCTTGCTGCTTTGGCAGAGGCTGCCTGGTGCCCAATCAGGGATACCTTTCTGAGGCTGGTGCCTATCTTGTGGATGAAAAGCTCAGCCTGGGAGTTGTGCCTAAAACAAAGGTAACATAATTAGCTTCAAGATAATCCTTTCTGTCCTCTGTGGAGTAGGCCTGCCTATTGGAGACTGCATGGCTGCATGGGTGCTTCAAGTTGAGTCACTTACTGAGTCTCAGAGATTTGTGATACCGAGAAAAAGAGCATTGGACTTGTGGTGAAAGGGACTGAGACCAGCACTCTCTCCCATCACTTACACCTGCTCAATGTTGGGCCTAAAGTCCTAACCATTTAACTTCTGTAGACCTTAGGGTCCCCATCTACTAAATTTGAGGTGGGGCAACGTGGAGTGAACCAAAAGGTCTCTCCGTGTTCCTGCATTCTGTTGGTTGGAGATTAATTGGCACTAGTATAGATAGAATTTAGGAACTATTCTTAGAAAAGAAAAAGATGGAGAAATAACTGTAGGATGAAAAAGAAGTTAGGAAGTGAGAGTTTAAAGATTTCATGAAAACAGACACCTTAGTGATCTGATAATTGCTTTTTATTTATTTGTTTTTTTAAAGATCTTTTTTATTTTCAGAATTGCATGAAAACAGTGAAACTTCATAGTCTATTCTATTTGGGGAGAGGTATTTTATTTTTTCACTTTAACCCTTCCTTGGATTTGTTTGCATTTGACTTTTTTTTTTTTTAATTAAACTTCTTCACCCAAGCTGACAAAAATCTTCAATGTGTACATATTCATATTAAATAAATAACTTCTGTTAGGTTGTATGGAGGCTCTATTGTTTGGGTGAATTGCTACCCTGATTTTATTGAATGCTAGGCTCAAGAAGAACCTCAGAAATCTTCTAGTTCAGCTCTTATCCAAACTGGACAATTCTTCTACAACATCCCTTAGAAATAATTATTGAACTTCTGCTTAACTTCTGCTTATTGGTGTCTTTAAACCAAAATCTGAAGAGCCTTATGGACATCTGAATCCCAAATGGACCTAATGCTTTCACAAGCTGTACTGTCCTTGCTGCTTTGGCAGAGGCTGCCTGGTGCCCAATCAAAGATACCTGGTAAAAGTCTGCTTTCTCTATCATGAGGGTAGCCCATTTCATTTTTAAATAACTTTATTTCAAGTTTATGTTTCAAACACAAACCTACCTTTTTCAGTCAAATTTGTTTCAAACGCAAACCTACCTTTTTTTAACTCTCCTATCCATTAACTCTCACTTCTTGAGCTAATAAAATAAATCTATTCATCCTTGATTTGTCCTGCTACTGCCCAAAGCTTCTCTTTCTCAATTTCTCTCTCAGTTCTATATGTGATATAATTTCAAAACAGTTTCCCTTACATATTACATACACTTTGTGCTCATAAAATTTGTTGCCCATGTATATTGGTCCATAAAAGTGGAATTAACAAATCATTACTCTTAAAGTGATTTTTAAAAAAATATTTAATGTAGATGAGATTACCCAGTAAAAGAGATAAGCAAACAAAATAAGGAATACAAATGTACACAAAACCATAAACTCCAAGCTTTTCATAATTCTCTAAAAGAAAAAATATATACATGTACATTTTTCAAGAATTTGTGATTTTCATGTAAAATGTATGGGATTGCCTGTCATCGGGGGGAGGGAGTAGAGGGAGGGAGGGGATAATTTGGAAAAATGAATACAAGGGATAATATTATAAAAAAATATATAATTAAAAAAATTCAAAAAAAAAAAAAGAATTTGTGATTTCATCGTTATGGGTTCTTCCTTTAGTAACTCCAATTGGAACTCCTCTAAAACTTTATAGAACATCTTCAAGAGGTGCTGTGGCTAAACATTTATTCCTACGGGAAGCATGGTGACAAGTCCCTGCAAATGATAGCCAAATGTCCAACAAGAGACATAAATTTCTATCACTGGACCGATGTATAAAGCCTAGCTGTGTAGTTCTTAACTATTACTATACTATACTATAACTATATAATAACTATTACTATTACTATAAAGTTTAATAAAATAATCATATCTTCCTTGTTATTGTGTCTCCTCATCTTTGTGGTTATCAGATTTTCTGTTTTGTTATCATCACCAATGACACATGTATCTTCTGAAGTAAAACTTAAAATGTGTATTTTTAGGTCGTCTGGCTTGTGAGTGAAACTTTTAACTACAGTGCAATAGACCGTGCAAAATCAAGAGGCAAAAAATATGCTCTAGAAAAAGTACCAAAAGTGGGCAAAAAATTCCATCGAATAGGACTACCTCCCAAGGTAAGCTACTTATAAAAATTTTATTTGGGAGAAACCTCAGGATGTCTAGAGTATTTTCTAAACAGCAAAAAACTTATATTTTTACACTTCTACTTAATTTTTTAGTTAAGACATTTTAAAATGTAGTATTCAGATAGAGGAATTCCAACACAAATTCACCTGCAACCATGTTTTCCCTGGACACTGAACTTGAAACTTTTATTTATTTTTTAATTCCCTTTATCAGAAAGGGTAAATATTGCTAAATAGAGAAGTTATGTTTTTGTATCTCTGATTGCCATTATTTAATCTGAAAGTTCTTTACAGAGAGAACTTCGGGAAACCATTGTAATTTGAAGTTAACCACAGAAATATGTTGTTTTAAGATAAAAACAAAGAGGAAATGTCTGTTCTCTTTGAAAACTCTTTAAAAGGTGTTTACATAAAGCATTTGTTTAATGTTACTATGGAGAAATTGGTTGTACTTGAAAATTTGATCTTTTTGTGTTTTATTTACTCCTTCTAACAGTAGTCATTAAAATTACAGGTGGGCTCCTTTCAAATGTTTGTTGATGGTTATAAGGAAGCTGATTATTGGCTTAGGAAATTCGAAGCTGATCCTTTACCTGAAAATATAAGAAAACAATTTCAGTCACAGTTTGAGAGATTAGTTGCTTTGGATTACATCACCAGAAATACAGGTATTGAACTTCTGTCCCCCTTTAGAGCCAGTTTAAGGTGTATAGACCTTGTGTCTTTAAAGCCTTGAACTACAGATCTTGGGCAGCCACGCGTGCTGACTGGGCGGTATGGGGTGTATGATCCCGGGGAAGCGAACACAAAAGTGGGGCTCCCAGCAGACTCCCCTGTAGCTCAGGCTGTAGTGCAGTTCTGCTGGAGGCAGTGGCACTCGGGCTTCCACTTATCAGGACTGAGGGATTCTAGGACAGAGAATTCCAGGTTTGGTGTGGAGAGAGTGAGGAGGCTCATCACTGGCGCGTGTGATTGAGTATATATCACAAAGGGGGCTGCCCAATGAAGCATAAGCCAAAGGAAAGTCGGGGGTCAGTGCCTTCTCTGGAGGTTGTCAGGAATATTTAGAGAAGGCAGTTGGTGCCTTGACAGGTCCTGGGGCTCCTCTGAAAAAAAGGGGGGGAACCACATGGTACAGTCCTGCAGTTGGGGGGGTCAAATGACTAAGGAGATGTGAGCTGCAGGCTTGGGGTCATCCTGCAGAATAGTGAGGTTGTGAAGATCAAGAAATCCAAGGCAGCCAGTGGGAAACAATGCCATCCAGGGCTCTGAAAAGCAGAAGCCTCAGCCTGAGCCAGGAGGCCAGGAGGCCAGGAAGGACTTGGCCAGGAAAGACTTGGCTGGGAAGGCTGTCTTTTTAGGGAGAATCTTGAGCACCTTTGTGTAAATTGTAATTCTATCACCTATTCCCAGTTTCCTAGTCTATGTTTATATAAACATGGATAATTGAAGGTATGTGATATATATGTAATATCTCATTTAAGTGCCTATTAATGCAGCACATGACCATCCATAGATAAACTAGCATAATCTATCAACACATTTATCTATTTATTTAATATGTGAATGAAAGGAAATTATGCCTTGGATTTGGGATGTCATTTTGTTTTCAGTTCGGCTTAGTCTGAGATGGATGCTTCCACACCCATTGAGACTAAGAACAGAGGAGGCTGCAAAGCCAGGGTCAGAGCTGAAATGTGCCCCGAGACTCAGTGAAGTTGGAATGCCACTGGCGGGTAGTTGAGAGCTGATTTGAGAGTTTTCTAAAATAAGTTATAGTTTACACAGAAATGAAATAAGGGGCAGCTAGGTGGCACAGTGGATAGAGCACCAGCATTGAATTCAGGAGGACCCGAGTTCAAATTTGGTCTCAGACACTTAACACTTCCTAGCTGTGTGACCCTGGGCAAGTCACTTAACCCCAGCCTCAGGGGGGGAAAAAAAAAGAAATGAAATAAAATAACATTTCTGTTTCTAAAGACAGGGGAAACGATAATTGGTTAATCCGATATGAAAAGCAGAGTAATGGGATTGAAAGTTCCAGCAAGGTAAGAGAATAAAATAATGTGTCTGATATCGGTCACTGCACTATCCCTGCCTTTGTGACTCCTTGTTTTCTTTTCTTCCTCTTTCCACTTAATGTTTTTATTCTGCTTTAATTTTCCCTTCTTTTCCCTTTGTCTTTCATTATCTTGGTTTTCTGTCCTTTATTCTTTTCCTTACCTTTTTGCTTATTTTTCTTTCCTTTTTGTTGTTTATGATAGGCTAAAATGATGAAACCAGCTCGATTTAATTTGGGGAATTTTGGAAATTGGTTTCTACTGATCTTAAAGATAGAAAAGGGTCCTATGGTTTTGCTGCCACATCTGTTATTTGCTATTTCCTTTCTTTCGTTGCTTTTTCTCTCATTTCCATAGATTAGTGAACAGCATTATACAAATATTAGCATTCACTGCATGGAACTGAATATTTCTTAGAACATGACACAGTATCATTTAATCTTATTTATGAATAATGCTAGTTCCTTTTTTTACTTAAAGGAGTTTTTTCCTTATTATAATAGATTGCACAGAAATTTAACGATTATTATATGTGTATGTATGGTATATGTGCCATTTTTTAAGCATCTACCTTATGCTAGGTAGAAAGGAAAGGCCCCCCAAAAAAGTAGTCTCTGCTTTCAAGGAACTCAGCTAATGATAGAGACAAAATGTAAACAATGATGGACAAATGAGACATATACAGGATAGCTCAGAGGGAAGGTGATATTCAAATTAAGGACTGGGAAAGGTTTCTTGCCAAAGAAAGGATTTTAGCTAAGACTTGAAGGAAGCCAGGAGGCAGAGATAAGGAAGAGAGGGCTTTGCTGGTACGGGGAAGAGCCGGGGAAAATTCTTAAGATTTGGGAATGGAATAGCAAGGAAGCCAATGTCTAAAGAGTAGCTAAAGTGTATGACAAAAATGTAGATATAGATAAGCCCTCAAGGTGTTTTTGTGTTTTGTTTTGTTTTGTTTTTGAGGGAAACCCTTGAACAATTAAAAAAAAAAAAGTTAAATGAAGCATCTTTAAAACTTTTTCTAATCTTCATATATTTCTAATTTTGCACATTCAGACTTTACTTGATCAAAGGATTTTAAGTAGCCACATCTCAAATCATTTTATTGCTCTGTTCCAAATGATTGAGTTTTTAGTGATAATTTGGTTTTTGCATTTTTTTATTCTTGCATTTTAATTGACTTTTATCAAAGTGAGCATTTCATAAAGTAAAGAAGGAACATTACATTTATCTTATTGGTTTTCAATGAGAAAACTAATTTTTTAAAAATTATTGCAAAAGCTACCCTTTTTTTAACCCTTATGTTCCATTTTTATTTTATCTCTCCTGGGAGATACTTCATTACCTTGCCATATTTCATTTGGGTTTTACTTAGTACTCTTCCAGTCAGTCTATTATGATAAGCATATAGGAAATGCTCATATAGTTAAATATACTGGTTCCAGGGGCCCTATTAAACTGTGAGCTGAATTTATATAATTAATTAGTTTCAAGAATGTGTCCTGCAAGTCTAAAGGACTCCTGATAAAAAATGCTGTCCACCTCCAGAGAGAGTACTAATGAATACTGGGTACAGAAGATTGAAGCTTACTTTTTTCAATTTTTTTTTTTTAGGTTTTTTGCATGTTTTCTTTTGTAATATGGCAATATGTTTTACATTGCTTAACATGTATAATGAATATCATATGTCTTGTCTTCTCGAAAAATGGTAAAGGGGTAGGAAGGAGGAAGAAGAAAATTTGGAAAACAAAATTTTAAAATTTTTCTAATATAATTGGAAAATTTAATTTAATGAAATAAAAAATATATTTTTTTAAATAGAATATGTTCTGGCACTCAGTAATAGTGTTTTACTATATTTGGAAAATGCCATTCAAAATTCTGTATGGGAATAATAAGAGAGGTTTTCTTACTGATCAATTTGTTTAGTGCTTTGGGGGCGTACAGATTTTTAAAATATGACTTAAAAAAAATTTTGCTTCCTAAGTTAAAAATATGGTAACCTTAATTTTTTTCCTACTGTATATGCTTTAAATGCGTACCCTTTAAAATGTAATGTTGTTTTGACAATACTATAAATGTGAAAGATATCTCTATAAACTAATCTTGTAAAATTCACTTCTAATTTAATCGTCTGATGGTTTTGATTGTGTTTAAAAACCTTACTAGAAGGAGAAAAAACTGCCGTTATGTTTCTATCTCTAGATTAGCTGAAGATATATTTTCTAAGCCCCTTTTCCCATATTTACTCAATAAAGATGCCAGATGTAAAGTAAAAAATCTAATGCTTCTCAGATTCTTTCTGATTTCATACTGCCTTTTTCCATTCTAGTATGAAGTTGTTAAAATTCACCATATTATTAAAACATTGTCTGACAAGTTTATGATAGAATCTTTACAGTATGTATTTCTCCCAATTTGCTAATTATTTTAAAATAACCCCACACTGTGTGTTTTTATATAAAGCTGCTTACCAATAAAACATTTTTCCCCCTTAGGAAAAAGAGTGGACTACTAATAAAGAATCTCTTATTAAAATTGCTGCAATTGATAATGGTCTGTCATTTCCTTTTAAACATCCTGATGAATGGAGAGCATGTGAGTATTTAATCCATATGACTATTCATATTTATATTATTCCTTTTCTTTAAAAAAAAAAAGTATAGTGCTGGAAACTCTATCTTTCCAGAAATCAGCAGGAGTCAGGACCACTAAATGTCTTTATTCTAGATCTTTACCGTCACCTCCAACGCCAGGTCACGAGTGCAAGTGAGCGTGAGTTCCACCACCCAAGTTTCTCTTACTCCTTCCACACAAGTCACTTCCCCCTCTTTGTCCCACCAATCAAGTCAGCCCAGAACAGCTGGGGAGAGTCAACCTTAAACAAGTTAATAGGGAACCGTCCAATTGGCAATTAGTCTCACGTGCTTCATTATCCAAGTGCATTGCTCAGTTCTAGCCCTTTACAGTATAGGAACAAAGTTTGCCCACATGGCAGTGGAAGAAAGAGATTGTGAGTGGAATATGGTCCTGTCTAGTCTTTCTAGCATGTGTAGAGAAAGGTTTATAAAGAGAAGTGAGGAAGACAGAGCCCATACTCAAGTTTTCATCATATCATAGTACTTCCCAGATGAAAAATGTTCCTGAAGTTTGGCAGCCAGTCTGTATGTAGCCCTTCACCATGGTCTTGACATTCTGCTGCTGCTCCTCCTGTGTGGTGCTGTCCCCGCTCCCATTCGCCATATCCCTATGGCTAGTGCCACTGTTTAAATAGCAAACCAGTAGCAAACTGAGTTAAGTTCACCTCAAGTCAGGGAATTTATCACTTGTTACCCATTTGTCCGAGTAATAGTTTTAAATCTTGGGTCATTATCTGCATAACAATATTAACTTCTGATGACTTGAATTCTTGTTATTCTATTTGATTTGTAGTGATAGAGGTAAGAGGCCCTTTATGGGAAAGAATTCTTCCTTTAACCATTGCTTCCACTGGCACGACTGTTGCCAAACTACTTCATGATTTCTTCTTCCTCACTGTTTTCCTATTTTATGTTGTAAATGTTGGTGTTAGATAGCAGATCTGGGAGAGCAAAATGAAATAAATAGAATAGAAATTTAGTGTTTCACAGTGAGGAACTGAACTAAGCCATGTCTGTCTGGGGATTGAGGTGTAGTGGATGTTGTGGATAACAGACCTTTCTGTAATTCTCCCTACACTTAGCAGTGCTACCCCCTCTCAGCCAACCTGATTCTGTTTCTCAAAGACAATAGTGTACCTTCCCATAACCCAGAGTCAGTTCTGATGTCCAGAGGACATTGCCTAAAAGGCTATTTTATGGAGAACTTACCCACAACAAATGCTCACAGGAAGGTCTAGAATGATCCAAGGACACTGTCCAGGTTTCTCTGAAGACCCTCGGAATCAATTGTGAGATGTTGCATGGCGCTTCCAAGCTTAGCATGCTCATATCAAAGAAGGGGCTGTTTAAACAAAGCAGAATTGGGGTAATTCACAAAGAAACGGGGTGCACAGATTTAGACCTCTCCACTCCAGATGTTCATCTGGGCTACCTATGCCTGACCTGTGAGAGAGCCTTCCAAACTCCTATTGCTCTGATCAGTCACAGTCAGTCACACTGCCCCTAAGCCCCAACAGAGTGATATGATTTTACTCCTCTTCAAGAATAAAGGACAATGACCAACTGGTCAGAATTTATCTCTAAACACAAATTCTCAATGTACAGTTGTTTAAAGTGGTCGTTTTAGGAGGGAAGTGATAAATGGCTTGGCGCTGGGATGACATTGAGACATAAATTTCATGAAGAGTCATGGCTGAGGCTGAAAAACATGTGAATGTTTAAGTTAACAAACCCTTGACCTTTAAAAACTATGCCTAACTTTAATCCAGGATTTCTGGATCCTAGTATTGGATAGTTTCATTTTGAAATACTTCTGTTGAGCTGACATTAAGCACTTTCTGTGTGTCCGGTATTGCCCTCAGCCTTTAGAAATGTACAATAAATGTGTGATGGATTTCCTATCCATGTGTTCAAGCTTATCATCTAGACATTTTGTGAAATGAAAGTTTTCTAAAACTTCCTTCATTGATTGAAAATACTTTTACTCCCCATTAGATCCTTTTCATTGGGCTTGGCTTCCTCAAGCAAAAGTTCCATTTTCTGAAGAAACTAGAGAATTAGTTCTCCCACGTATCTCTGATATGAACTTTGTCCAAGATTTATGTGAAGATCTTTATGAACTCTTTAAGGTAATTAAAATCTTATTTGAATATTTTCAAGTGTGATATAATGGAAAGAACATTGGACTAGCAATCAAAAGATGTGCTTTTAATTTCTCATTACTCCATCCTGCTGGCTGGCTGATCCTGGATAAATTGCTTAACCTCTTTAATCCTCAGTTATCTCATCTGTAAAGTCATAATAATGACATTTGTGCTACCTATCTCACAAGGTTGTTCATGATCAAATGAAGCATTTCTATTTAGTAATAATCCCATTAGAGAAATTATATTTAAAATAACCCCCAAATTATTTACATAAAATTTGGGATTTTACCTACCAAGATACAAATAGCTACTATATTAATACTATTATAGAGCACTCTTTATGGAAGTAGAGGCCTACATATTGGCAAAATGTTAATTGCTCATGGGTAGGCCAACCTAATGTAATAAAAATAATTATATCTAAATTAACATGATTTAATTTAATACAATCAAATTACCAAAGGATTACTTTATTAAATAAGAAAAGATGACAGAATTGATCTGGAAGGACAAAAGAGCAAAAATCTCAAGTAAAATGATTGGGGAAAAAAGTGAAAAGGAAGTGGGCCTAACATTCCTGATCTCAAAACCATATTACAGAAGCAATAGTTAGCAACACCATTTTGTTTTGGTTAAAAAATAAAGCGGTTGGTCTTTTGAACAGATTAAGCACTAGACATACTAGACATACAGAAATAAAAAATCTAGTAGCCAAAGATTCTAGTTACTGAAATAAGAATTCATTCATTGACATATTTCTGGAAAAATTAAACAGCAGTCTGTCAGAAATTAGGTTTAGATCAGTACTCCACATCATATACTAAGATAAGCTCCAAATGAAGGTATGATCTAGATATAAAAAGCCATGTCGTGAACAAATTAGAAGAACAAAGAAGAAACTACTTTTCAGAGCTATGGATTAAAAAAAAAAGCTCATGACAAATAAGGGATAGATCTCATAGAAGATAAAATAGATAACATTTATTACATAAAATTAAAGTGTTTGTTTATTAATTCAATGCATATAAGCTAAGAAAATAAACTATTAATTAGAAAAAAGTTTTTCTGATTAGCATTTCCAAGATATTTAAGATACTGGTTCAAATTTATAAAAATCAGAGACCTTCCTCAATTGATAAGTGGTCAAAAAATGTGAACAAGAAATTCTCAAGGAGTGAATTCCAAGATGCTTATCACTAAAATACCTCACCCTCATTAGGTTGACGAAATTGACCCCCCAAAAAAGTATGACAAATATTAGAAGAGCAATGATTAAGCAGACACATTGGCATATTTGGTCCAGCCATGAATAAATAGCTGTTAAATAGAAATGAAACTACCTAACTCTTACAAATAGGCTGTTGTCTTTTAAAATTAAATTTCAGCAAAATTAACTTTTGCATGTATATAAATATTATTTATCAGTGAATTTATGTTAGAATTAAACTCACGCTGTTTTTTGTGTTGAATTATCAAATCTGATCATTTAAGTTTATGAATTTGAATTAAATTGTAGAATTCATTATTACTAATGGTAAAGCAAATAATTTGTCAAGATCTTGCTGTTAAGAAACATTTACTGGGTCTTTTTTTCTCCCTTCTATCATAAAGACCGATAAAGGATTTGACAAGGCCACTTTTGAAAATCAGATGTCTGTAATGAGAGGTCAGGTATGTCACCCTTTTTGTAATATTTAAATTATTATAGGGAAAAGAAAGTATGACAGATTAATTTTATGCAGCTTCCGTGGGCCCTCACTACTGCATACCAGTTCTTTTGCTATTCCCTGACTGGAAGTAAGGAAAGAAAAGTGAGGCTTCATTTATTTGCTTTTTTTATGGCTATCTTTTTTTATTTTATATTATGCAAATTTCCCCATTTCTTTCTCCCTCTCCTCTTCGAGAGAGCCATCACTTAAAATATTCTTTAAAGAAAAAAGAGGGAGAAGAGAGGAAATCAGCAAAATAAATAAATTGAAAACTGACAAAATATACCTATCCATTTGTTCTTTCCTTACTGCCTTTGAATATTATATCCATATTTCCCCCTCAAAAAAGCTTTACTTGACCTTATCCTTTCAAACTCTCATCAAGCTCCTTTCACATTCAAAGTCCTAGGAAACAGCTCTCTATATGGACTTCCTCCACTTTCTCACTTCCTACTCAACCCCTTGCAGTCTAGCTTCTTACTTCTCTGAGGTCCAGTAATATCTTTTTCTTAATAGGGCCAGTTTTTTAAGTATATGTCTATTCTCCAGGATAAGAATTACATTTCTACATAGTTACAGTGCTGGTAAAATGCGATAGTGATCCCTTCTCTCCCTCTGCACTCATTCACATATTCAGATTGCCTGGGATCCACAGAAGCTTAGCTGTGCTCTCCAGACCGCCCCAACCAACGAGTCCAGCTCCTTCCGTTTTTGAAAAGCTGTGCAGACTGGAGGGCATCTGTCCTTCCCTTATGTGGTGGATCCAGAAGCGAGACTTTTAGGTGGAATCCACCACACATACCTACCGTCATGACTCCCGCTCATAGTGATAGGGTTAAAGACCTTTCCAGTTTTTTTCCTTCTTTAACAGTCTGATTCTGCTTTTTACATTTGTCAAGGATCTTCTGATTACATCATCAGTTTTACCTTGAAGCTTCCTTCACTGTAGCCTTCACAGTCAGTTTGTTCTTGGAAGATCTCTTCTCTCCCTGCTTATCATCTTCCTGGGTGACGCTTTAATGTGTTCTTTTCTCGAGTGCCTTTTGTCATTGCTGACGGCGATCTTATTCTCCTGGTCGTACTTTTATCCGCAGCAGGTACATCGAGAACGTCATTTGTACCAATGTCAGAAATCAGGTTAATCTGAGGAGCACCCCAGAGTAGGGAGGGATTCCTGTGAACTCACATTTGCCAGATAATTTGTAATGCTTTGGCATTTTTGTAGCCTGTGTAGGCTCAGGAAGCCGACTGTTTGAGTAAATGGTGAAGGTGTCTGTCTGTAATGGTGATACTGAGTTTGCTGGGAATTTTCATAAGAATGACATCCAGTGTCAGCAAGTCCAGACGTTGGTCAGATTTCTCCTTAGACAAGAGAGCAGCATGAGCAACAGCTTCAATAGGATCATTGCCATTGATTAGCTCTTCACCCTTCAAGAGGTCTTGCTGAAATTTTGGAGATTTGGGGATAAGAGTAGGATGAATCATGAATCTGCAACTCCTGAGCTTTTTCCTTTGTTTTTTTTGTTCTACAAAGGAGGCTCACATGTAGTTCTTCAAAATGGGTACATCTCCTAAATGGAAGTCTGGAAATCAGTGCCTTCATAAAAGGAGTCATTTCTCCTACAAAGTACAGGCTGCCCTTTGCACATTCACAAGTAACGTTGAGGAGGCACTCAGCCTTCCTGTTCTCTCCCAAACTGCTGACCACAGGGCTGTCCCCTGCTAGGTATCTGGCTTAAGAGATGCTCTCTTCCATGTGGAGGATGGAGAAATCTGGAGTACTCTCTCCAAGGTCAAAGATGGTGGAGCAATCCATTGCCCCGTCTTCAAGGTCAAAGATGGTAGAGAAATCCAAAGCCTTGCCTCCAAAGTCAAAGATGGCGATAAGTTTCTCCAGACTAACCTTCTTGCCCACCAACGTTTGGTTCCCTGGTGATGCAGAGCGCGCTGAGAGGTTCCACTTCCCTCTGTGGCAGTGCCCCAGGAGGGGCTTCACATTCCCCACTGTGACTCTGGAGTTTTGCCTTCCCAGACTTCCTCTCTCTCCAAGTTCTGATGTAGTCCTTGCAGGCTTCTGATCCACTCCTCAACACACTCTGCTAACCCGCTAGACAAGTGAGGTGCTGGCTTTTCTGGGGTTTTGGTCCTGTTCATTTTCTAGCTCTCTTTTGGGAGGGTAGCTTGACTGCACTGCTTCCTGGTGCTCCACCATCTTAGCACCACCTCCTCAGATAAAATGTTGTAACATATACAGAATAGGAAGGGAGTGTAGAATTCATTATGGGGATTAATGTGTAGGAAGTCTGGAAAGAAGGCGGGTACCAGATTTTTAAGGGCTTTCAGTACCAAAGAGAGGAGTTTGTGTTCCCTTAGAGAAAATAGGGAACCACTGAGACTTGCTTGAAGGACGTGGTCAGGATTTCTGGGTCCCATGAAGCAGCAGATTGGAGACCTGGACGTTTTCTTTGATTTTAGTGATCTTTCAGAAGCCTCCAGAACAGAAATTATGTGGCAAGGATAAAGCAGTTCAGCTGTCTGGGTAGTGTAGGACACCAAGAACTCCCCAAAAGTGAAACTGCCACCTGTGCTCATTCGGCTCCTCCTTGCCCACAACCTACCTGCTCTCAGCAGCCAGGCTGTGCCAGTTCCTCAGCCCAAGGCTTTGCGTTAGAATGCCTTCTCACACTCTGGAACCCTCTCCTGGCTTCCCTGTGCCATAGAGATCCAGAACTTTGCTGAGGCCTTGAGGACCAGGGTTGGGGTAGGGTTCTCTGTCCCAACAGAGCTGCTTTGGACAGGGCAGGACAGCTGTCTCGGTTTCCAGAGCTCAGCCACACTCCTCCATGTGCCAGGGGAGCACCCCTGCCTGCACATCGTGCATGTACAATGTGTACCCAACCCAGAGTCCAAATGACTGGAACCTTCAGAGGACACAAGAGCACCAGGATGGAACACGGGAACCCTAGGGAACAGGACAGGGCCCCAAAAGAGAGATGGGGCAGTCTATTAAGTCAGTGGGAAAGAGCCCAGCCCCGGGGCCATTCGGATCCCTCCAGAAAGCCACCTGGGGCAGCAGCCGAGGCCGGTCGTCACCTGTGTGCTACCCAGCAGGGGAGAAACCCGAGACCCTTTTAGATCCAGCCCCTCAGGAAGCCACCATCAGAAGGGAAGGAGTCAGAAAGTGAGCAATAGAAGAAAATAAAGAGGGGAAAACTGAAAATACTAATGGTTTTGGGAAAAAGAAAACTCAAAAGAGACTTTGAGAGCATATAAGCCAGTAGGGAAGACATAAACAGCAGAAGGAAATATGAACTCCAGAGGCCATAAATAAGTTTAGTCACAGGGAATACACCCTTCAGGACAAATGATTCCCCTCCCTATGAAGCAGAGCACCCTGTGGATTTCAAGAAGACTGCAGGACCACAACAAATTTGCTGCATGATTTGAAAGAGAAATGAGAATTGTGAATGCAGAATTGACAGTGTGCACTCCAGAAATAATTGCTAAAACAGAAAAACTTGAAGCCATGATGATAGCTCTCGGGAAACAAAAAGGCTAGCTGATTGTTGTTTGTCCTTTGTTCTTAAAAGGACCAATGACATCAAGAGGATAATTTTAAGTGAATTGAACTTAAGTGAGGCAGGGTTGGGCAAAGGCACCAGCCCCACTCTCTCCTCGAGTCGTCCAATTCCAGTGGCAAGTCCCTAGGTCAGGACAACCGGTGATGGCCCTCAGTTTGCAAATAATACAAAAGTGGAAGAAGGCGGCAAGAAACAGTAACATTAAGTAAAACACTATTAGAAAAGAGCCCAAAACTTTTGAGACTGAAAACTAGTAACAGTTGAAAGAATACATAGAGCATCTTCGGGGGGTGGGGGGGGAGAACCTGTTTGTAAACTTTTAAAAGACACAGTGGTTAGATTTAATAATAATATAGAGAAACAAAAATTCTTCTAGTGACCAGGAATAACATGATCAGACCTTTGCTTCAAGAATATCAGTCTGACACCTGTTTGGAGAATAGGTTAAGGAGAGTGAAAAGGATAAATGAGAGGAGATCTTAAGCTATTAGTTATTTCTACTATGAAGTGAGAGGTGATAGGAAACAATTAGAATGGTGGCAGTGTGAATGGAGTGAGGTGCTGAGGAGGTGACAATTGATAAGATATGACTCCTGAATAAAAACAAAACAAATGAGAATGAGGGTTGAAGCTTCAGACGTGGTTAACTGGAAGAATGATGGTCTCAACAACAAAAGGGAGCCTAGGGAATGAGGTGAGTTTAATGGGGAAATGAGTTGTTCTAATACATGTTCTAACATAAATTTGGAGATAATCTGTAAAACATCTGATAGAGATGTCCAGCAAGTAGTTGAAGTTGTGGGACTGGAACTTGGGAATAGGCTGAAGGCTAGAATATACATTTGGACATGATGTTCACACATGGGAGCTAATGAGATCACCAAACAAGAAAATACACATAAAATAAGGAAGCATATACCCACACAGGGGGAGACATGCATGATGATCCTGCAGAGGATATTAAAAGGTCATGGAAATTGAAGTTGAACTTGGAAAAATAAGTGTTTGAAGAAACAACATGAAATAGAGGGTGTCCCAAAGAGCGAGAATGTGAGCCAGAGATTAAACTGGGTAACTGCCACCAGGATCTGGACAGGTTTAAATATGGATGGAATAAACCTCAAAAGAAAGAAGATGCTGAGAGTGGGGAGGGAAAGCACCTGGAAGTGGCAATGAGGAGAAACATATTCCTTCTCACCTAGAATGCTATTGGCCAAGAGAGAGGGTAACAGCCAATACTAGAGTGAACAAGGACCCTCTCTTATAGCACGTTTTTGCTGAATTCTCGAAAGAAATGTTAAGTTCTCTAGAGTACAGTTAGCTTTGCATTAATGCAATATGGAAAATGTCATAAATTTTTTTCTTTAGTAAATGTATGAAATAAATAGTAAACTCTCAATAATGGATATTCTGGGGTGGCTGATCAATTAGGGTTGAGATGTAGCTATAAGTTAAATTATGAGTAAATATAGGAATACATAAGTGAGTAAAAATAAGAAAACTGATGGTAAATCAGCATTATTTTATGCATGGGGACTGTGGTCCTGCTGGGACTAGTGGTTTTTGCTTAAAATTAAAAAAAATATATATGTATGTATGCATATATACTTATATTTATACAAATATGTGTATTAGCCAAAATGAAAAAAAACAAAAAAAACAAAACTTGAAGCCGTGATGAATAGCCTCGGTGAGGAAACAAAAGAGCTAGCTGATTGTTGTTGTTTCTCCTTTGTTCTTAAATGACATTAGGAGAGTGACGTTTTCACTTTTAAATCAATTAGACTTAAGTAAGGCATGAAGAAATAATATGCAAAATTGTACCTACACTGATTGTAGTTATAGGCAAATTAGATTAGAAATAATTTCTCTTATAGATTATATGGAAGAAGGAGAATAAGCATTTATAGAAAGTCTGCTATGTGCTGGGCGCAATGCGAAATGCTTTACAAATATTATTTCATGTGATTCAACAGCTTTGTGAGATAGGTGCTCTTATCTCTATTTTATAATAATTGGTGAATCGTTTTTTAGGTTTTTTAATTCATGTAGATCTTAATTTGGCTAGAGGAACCTTTTTTATCTAATGCTGGATAAAGTAGAATTCTATATAAATTAATTTTTCACATAAAATTAGTCCTTTTTAAGTACCCACACTTTGATTTTAACATTTGGTGTCTCAGTTTATTAAATAGAATTGACTTATAATTTAATGTTTTCTTGAAGACAGGTTCTTCAATCTGAATATCATCAACACTTATATTGTGAATACAGTCGTGCTATTGGCATCTATGGGAGAGTTCAGATAGTTTTTCTTCTGTGAAAGACCTCCATATAGATAGATAGCTAATATATAGATAGGAGTGTTTGCCCAAGCAATAAAAGATACCAAACTGCTTATTTCTTGTTCTTTTTTTATTTTTCTTTCTCCTAGCTATCAGCTTTCACTTTCTGCTATTAATGTGACTGTTAAGAGAGGCTAAATTTATTCCATCCTTTCTTATTTGCTACTTAGAATCAATCCATTTGTGGGCTGAGAAACCAGATGACCAAAATTTTTAGGACTGATCCTGAAATGAGAATAAATAGTCTCCTGAGGAGGGTTTGAGAAGCTAAATTATAGTGTACTATAGAAATGACTTCTGCCTTGTCCTTTTGGGCTTGTTTGCCTTTAGGGATTGATGAAATTTCAAGGAAGTGGCCCCCAGTTAAGTGAAATTCACTTTTTTTTTTTAATATCTAAAGAATAAAATGCATAGAGCCTGCCTTTCATTGTTAAGCTTTTCCAGCTCTCACTTACCTGTTTTTTTAAGAGACCTTACATTGGACTCATGAAAGCAGACATAATATTTTGGAAAAAACAGGTTAGTGTAATGAAATGACATTAATTCATGGTGATTTATATTCCTACTGCTTATTACATAGGAATATCCTGAACTAAACTGAAGAGGGTAGATTGAACAAACTGGCTTAAACTGGGAAAAGATGATATTTATAGTTTACCCTTTCTAATAATGATAATTTAGATTACCATCAAACTAATGCAGTGGTTTTCTGCTGAACATCTTTCTTTTTTAGATTGATGATTAGGCTCAGGTCTGTAGCGTATGTCACCTTGGATTCTTTGCTCTTCAAAATTCAGTCCATTCCTACCTGAAATTTCTGGTTAGTGCAAAATGCTCTTGTTTTATTTGAAGGTCTTTCTCGTTGTCACTTGCAGAATTTGTTATTTGCCATTGGGATTGCTCAGTTTAATGATTTAATATTTTGAAGTTTGCAGCATAGTTTTTTCTGAAGACAGCCTCGATTCTTTAAATTGACATTTTGAGTTTTTTGTGTGTGTTTAGAAGTTCAAAGAAGTTTTTAAAATTGGTTCTTTCAAAGATCTGTAAACCTTAAGTTAAAGCTGCGTGGAGATTGGTATGTTTTGCTTATATAGAGATCATCTTTTCTTTTAACAGTCTTGCTTTTTGCAGGTCTGTCCACATTATCTTCCCTTCTCAGTATTTGCATTCTTGGTCAATTTTCTTCTCCTTTGTTTCTTTGGTAAGATTTGCCAGTGTGGATTCAGTCAGTTTTTCCTCTTGTGCAGATTATTCTGATTTGAATGCCATAAATTCTGCTTTTAGAATTCTTATTTCTGTTTTGAACCATTTATAATGCCCCTTGAGAATCCACAGAATCCTCTGCTTCATTAGGTGCTGATTCATTTTCCTTTGCTGATGGTATTTATTCAAGAAGTTTGTGTTCATTTAGCTAATCTGGAGGACACAATCTCCTCTATTATTAATACAGCCCTTGTTGATTCATATGTTTGTATTCAAGGACTTTGGCTGTACTTTTTCCTCCTAAGATTTTTGGTAAATTTAGTCATTTTTCCTTCTTTGCCCTTCTCCTTTTCTGAATCCTTCTCCTTCTTCTTCGAATGTGGTACCTCAGGGCTGTTTGATCTCCTGTTTACTTTTTAAAAGTTTCAGTGTCTTTTAAGGGACTTTGGGGCAGGGAAAGGGAAACAGAGCTGGCCTTCGCCAAATGCTGGGTCCAGGGAAGCCCCAAACCCACCCTGACATCCTGGCCAAATTCCCTCCGAACTGAGTATAGCGCTATTGTGCCATGCCTCAGGGGAAGCAGGATTCCCATTTTCCAGGGCACACGGGAAGGGAAGGGGGAAGACGGGACATCTGTCCTGAATTGGTTGGCTGACCCAGTCTTGCCAGACTGGCAGCCAGAGGAGGAGGAGGAAGCACTCAGCTAACAGAAGTTAGCCTTCTTACAGAGCTTTTGGACAGCTGCCTCCTTAGCATTCTTGGTTCCTTCAACTTTGGACAACGCCTCTTGTATGTAACTCCTAGTTGGGATTGTCGCCTTAGGGTTTGCCTGGCAGGACAGTAAGCCCTGCAGATGGACCAAGCCTCAGGGAAAGTGCACAGCACCTGGCCCTCGAAGCATACCTTCCCATGGACGTGGCAGCATTCACGGGTCTCAGGGCAGAGAAGGTAAATCCTGCTGATGAGGAAAGGAGAGACGAGCCTGCAGGCCCAGAGATTGAGCTCAGACCGAGCCTCCGCCACTTTTCTTGCTCACTGTATTTATTTACCTGTCTTAGGTCTCTCTTGATGAGTCTGTAGGAATTTTCTCAACTCTGGTTTTTTCAGAGTGCTTCAGATACCTTCTTTTATCTTAAATCTGTCTCTCAAGGGTGATTCAACTCAACTTTGCAAAATACATTCGTTTGTAGGTACAAGCCCTTCACTTTGTAGACCGTTTTTTCCCATTTCTCATAATCTTAGAGTAGACATATATGGTGGTTCAAATGGTATTTTCTTGTTAACTATGCAATATTTGTTAATTAATAATTTGTTAAGTTACTTAGCTTTTAGAAGTTCCAAGATTGTTAATTTGACTACCTACCTGAGGACTCTTTTTAGCTTTCCTTTGTGATACTGTACAAATTTCCTTGAAATTGAAGTATTCAAACTTCATTATTTCTCCAGAAGAATTATGATTCTTAGTTTGTTTCTATGCTTTGTTTCTTCAAGCTCAGTTACTTTGGCTTGTACAGAGATCTCATTCAAACTTCTTGTTTTTAGACTTTGTTCTGATGACTTTTCTTCCATTGCTGCAGTTTACTGTTGAAACTCTTTTGTATTTTTTCCCCAGAGAATCTGCTACTTTGAAGTTTATCAGTTATTTTCCCAAATTTCCAACTTTCCTATGCATTCATTTCATCCTTCTGATTTTGCACTCATTTTAATTTCTTTATTGTTCCTCTGAAATATTTGGGAAGGGTTTTTTTTTATTGATTTGTTTTTTTAAATATATATTTGTTTTAATTTGACTTCCAAATTTTCTTTCTTTCTCTGACTCCTCCCCCACTCATTGAGAAGGCAAGCAATATGATATGCATTATATAAGTATAAAGTCTTGCAAGCCATTTTTCCTGTATTAGCTACGTTACCCAAAAAAAAAGAAATAATTTTTTTTTAATATTTCAATTTCAATTTGTATTCAGAGTTTTTTAGTTCTCTCTCTGAAAGTGGAAAGTATTTTTCATCATGGGTTCTTTGGAATTGCCTTGAGTGTTTGTCTTACTTGATCAGAATATCCTTGTTAAAATGTTACTTTTACTATGTGCAAAGTTCTGGTTTTGCTCACTTTATTCCCATCCAATGATAAAAGTCTTCTAGTTTTTTTCTGTACCCATTTTATTTATCATTTCTTATAACACAATAGTATTCTATTACAATTATATGCTACAACTCATTTAGCCTTTCTCCAATTGATTCTTCATTTTATTTTGAGATTTGCTTTTAGAGTTGAGGAAATATTCCCTTTTTTCAGAGATTTTTGAGATGTTACGATAACACTCCCCAAAATGTCATTGTCATGAGAGCCTATAGTTTAGAAATTAGTTATCTAAAACTTTTCTACTATTCATTTAAGGTAAAATGAGATTGATTGAACCCAATGATTCCTTTTTTCAAAAGAATGACTGCTTGCCAAAATATTTGGTTAAAAGAAAATGGAAATTATATGTGGTCAAATAATGTAAAATATAAATTGAAAGATTTTATTTTATTGTTGCTGCTGCTTATGTCTTTCTGTAGATTTTAAACCTTACTCAAGCATTGAAAGATGGAAAGAGTCCTCTTCAGCTAGTACAAATGCCTCGTGTGATTGTGGAACGAAGTCAGAGTGGAAGCCAGGGCCGGATTGTCCATCTGAATAATTCATTCACACAGACTGTGCATTGTAGGAAGCCTTTCTTTTCTTCCTGGTAGCCAATGTAAAATGAACAACACTGGACTCTTGCCTTTTGTTAGGAATGTTATATAAAAGATTTTGCAATAATAGAAATCTTCTGTAGACAGCTCCAACTGCCAAAACCTCAGATAACTTAAATCTTTAGAAAGGTTGCATTTTTAATGTAATCAAAAGTTTACAGTTTTTGTGTCCAAAAATTGTGGATTTTACGTCAGGGAATAAGCAAGTGACCCATTGTTTATATTGTATTTTTATATAATAAATGTACTTTATTGTGTTGATACTACTTTAAAAGAAAAATTTTACAGTTTACATATGCTGGAATGACTTTTCACTTTGGAATTCAAAAAAGAAAATTATATGTTTCACTATGAGAACGTGAGTTTGCGAAATTAAGCTTTCTGTTGCCCTTGCAAATGGAGGGAATATTCTTGTTAAATTCTTCAGATTCCAAAATGCCTTAAGTTTGAAAGTGACCCATACAATAGCCTAATAGAAAGATAAATTAGAATAGTTATAGTGCTTTTTTTTTTTTAACTGCTGTTTATAAAACTTGAAAAATGTACCTGAAGAAACCCAGTCTATTTTGTACTAGGGACCAAAAATATCGTTAATTTTACATTAAACTTTTCTTCCATTTGTCTATTTTAAAATAATTTTTGGAGAATTCTTCATGTTATTATTTTCTTTCTCTAACATTAAAGAAGACTTGGTATAATAAAGGTGCAAAACTTAGTCTGAGTGTGAAAATTGAGGGGTTATATTCATTGACTAGTATCAAAATAAATCTCTAGGTACTTAAGTTTTGAAGTATTTATCACTATTCATTTGTATGCCTTGCCTTAGAATCTAAGAAGCTGCTTTAATTAAGAATGAACTTTAAAAATGAAAAGTTTGTACCCGTAAGTATGAGATTGCACTTGGGGCCCCACTGTGTACTGAGCCTTTAAAGCAGCTTATTTAAAAAAATAATAATTTATGCTATTTGATATTTCAGTTTGTATTCAGATTATAATTCATTTATGTGACCAAGTGATAGAGCTAAATAGATGATCCTAAAATCATTTACATTTGTTTTCTGAAATGCTTTTTTTTTTTTTTTTTTTTTACTTAACTGGCAATGTCTGAAAATTTTTTAACACTTAAAGTAAATATTCGCTAAGTTGAATTAAAATAAGCAGTGTTGAAGATCAGACTTCACTAGAAAGAAACTCTGCTTTGACCCCCTCCATCACTTAGCCCATTGACCCCCTTTCTTTGTCACTTCACTTTGGAAATGGCCACATTACCATATCACCAATATTATAATCCTTTCACGTTCTTAAGTTCCCAGACTTGTCAGCTTGCACAGGTGGAAAAAAGACTTTAATTGTTGTAGAAAAGATCTTCCTCAGATGATGAGTCAGAGTAGGAGACTGAAAATTTGGCGGCACTCTTTGCTAGGCTCTAGTTAGGAATCCTGGCTTGTGAGCACATTTTTGAGGCCATTGACATCACATGACAAAAATGAAGTAGAAACCATTGTCGTCTTGACATCTCCTGCAAATAATCTGAAAAGAGAATCATCCGACGAAGGATAATGTACAGTTGATTGTAAACTTGCAAATGTACCCTAATTTGTTTTTTCATAGATAGTAATTAAAATTGTTGTTTTCAAAAGTTGTAACTTACAAGAAAATAAGTACCTATGTTAAGTATTATTTTTGAAAATTACTTTTGTTTTTCAGTATTTCACACTTTTCTGTGTTGTCTTTTTTTAAATAGAAAATACATTTGTTTCAGTGCTACAATTTTGTATATTGTTACGCACATCATTAGGATCTTCTGTTTTAAATGGCCAGGTTATGCCTTAAAACTGCAGAAAATATACATAATAAATATTTCTAAATTCTGAATACAAGTCGGTAGAACAGTGATTTTTTTTTTTTTGTAAGCTTTTCAGGATCTTAGTTCTTATGTAAATATTAAATTAAAACTTTTTTTTAAATCAGCATATTTGCCAAATAAAAAAACTTAAAATAATAAAAATCATTGTCTCAAAGACCAAATTTGTTGTCTGTTGAATAATTAAAATGTATGTTTGCACATCATTGTAGATTACAAAATAAATGGAACACTATTTACCTTTTCTGTATAACAGTATTAAATCCTGAATTACATGGGGGCATATGTTCCTTAGAGACATATAACTGAATGTAAATGAATGAGTCAACTCTGTTAAACAATTTCTGATTCACTTTCCTAAGACATTTAAGTTTTTAGGACTTTATTGTTGCAAAATAGTTGTCACTGAGTTAGTACAGGAAATTTCCTCATAGGAGTTTTCCTACAACATTAATTCTCAGACTTTTTGGTCTCAAGCTCTTCCTCTTAAATTATTGAGGACTCCCCAAAGAGCACAACTTTAACATAGTATTCAAAGTCAAGAAATATACTAGGAAGATGAGCAAACAGAAAAAGGACCTGACCATAAAAAATTTCTATGGTAATGGAAAATCAAGTCATCAGTCCAGAAGTTAATAGTGTCCTAGCCACAAAGGGGGAAAAAAAGCAAATTGGGCACAAGCCCAACAAGAATTTTTGGGAAAGTTTTAAAAAGTATTTTTAAATGAAGAGTGGTAAAAGAAAAATGGAAAAAATGAGAATGCAAGAAAATTAAGCAAAGGCAATAGCTTGATAAAGAGAAAAAAAATACAAAAAAAAAAAAGGCCTTAAAAAACAGAATTTGGCCAAATAGGAGGTAAAAATGATAAAAATAAATTCATTGAAGAAAATATTTAAAAATTAGAATTGGGTAAGTGGAAGTTCATAATGACTCCATCAGACATCAAAAAAATGAGAAAAATTAGAAAAGTAGAAGGGAAAGAAAATAAAGGGGGGGCTAAAAGAAGAGGGTAGTTTAAGGGAGGCAGTGGTCAGAGGTAAAACATAATTGAGGGATATGATAAAATGAGAGGAAAACGAAAATAGGATGGAGAGAGTTGTACAACTAATAGTCATAACTGAATGTGAATGGGACGAATTCACTCATAAAACAAAAAGTGATTAGAAACTAGAATCCAACATTATGTTGTTTACAAGAAACATTTGAAAAGGGAGACAAAGGTTAGAGAAATGGAGCAAAATCTATTACGTTTCAGCTAGAGTGAATAAAGGCAGGGGTAGCAATGATGATCCCAGATAAAACAAAAGCAAAAATAGACCTAATTAAATGATATAAGAAGGAAAACTAGGCATCTTGCTAAAAGGTTTCCTAGACGATGGAGTAATATCAATACTCTAAACATCTATGGACTAAATGGCATAGCATCCAAATTCTTAAAAGGAAAAGTTAAAACAATTTACAAGAGGAAATAGTAAAACTAGACTATTAGAGGAATCTCAACTCTCTTCCTTCTCAAAGTTAGACAAATCTAAGCATAAAAATAAAGAAGTTGGAGAAATGAACAGAATCTTAGATATGACAGACTTCTGGAGAAAATGAATATAGGAGTATGCCTTTTTTTTCTCTCAGCTACACATGACACAATCACAAAAATTGACCCTATATTCATTAGGGCATAATCTAACAAAGAAATACAAAAAATATTAAATGTATCCTTCTTAAACCATATTGCAAATAAAAGTACTCAAGAAAGGGTCCTGGAAGCATAGATTAAAAATTAATTGGAAATTAAAAAATCTTAAAGTCGTCTTAGGAGACTACAGCAATACATCGGATCACAAAGATCATACATAATGGCCAGGTGGCATTGCAGCCAAAATTAGAAGAAAAAGAAACTAGGGAGAGGAGGAAAGATTTATAGCAAGTTTATCTGATGAAGTTCTCATTTCTCAATTATATATCAAATTTATAAAAATAAATTCATAATACAAGCAGTTGGTTTTCAGAAGAAATCAAAGCTATCAATAATCACATTTTTAAAATGTTCTAAATCATTATTAATTTAAAAAATACAAACCAAAATAACACTAATGTACTATGTCATATCTTCAGATTGGCTAGCATGACAGATAAATGCTGGACAGGATGTGGGATGATAGGTTACACCATTGGATTGTTGGTGCAACTATGCCAAAAGGGATATAAATAAAACCCCTTGAACCCTTTGAGTGAAAACCATTCAAAGAAATGTAGGGGTAGCAGAGAAATGGTCACTTCATAAACCATATTTTTATCTGGCTTGGATAAGTAAAATTTTAAAAACAATGGAACTAAAATAATGCGGTCACAGGACCAGACTAGACTAAATAAGTGGAAGAGGGATTTATGAGTCTGATTTAAAAAAAAAAAAAAAAAAAAAAACTACACAAAAATGCAGCTATTACAATTTTCAGTCCAAAAAATTGTTATCTGCTTATTACAGCAAGTGTTGTACTAAGCATGGAAGAGTCAAAGAGTGAAATAGTTCCTGACTTCATGGAGTTTCCAGTGTAATGGAAAAAATAACACGTACGTATGTGTGCAAATATTTACAAAATCTGTAATCGGTACCAGATTATTAATCTGGAAAGATCAAAAAAGACTGTGTCGATGGTATTTCTCAGACTGAGTCTTTAAAGAAACCTGGGGCTTTAAAAGGAGAAGGAAGGAGGAAGGAAATCCATTGTAGACCTAAGGAAGGGCATTGAGTGTGGAGATACACTACAAAAATAATTGTGGGGAAACGAGGGGAGAGTGAACTAGGATCTAAATCTAGTCATTATCGCTTTGAATGTTAATGGGATGATCTCATCCACAAAATGGAAAATTATTAGAAAAAAATTGCTGAATGCTTTTTTCAAGAAACACTTGAAAGAAAAATCTAGAGAGTTAAATAAGCGCGTGGAATAGAATTGTTTTATATGAATTCTGCTGGAGTGGCAATCTATACTATCAAGAAAGACAAATATTGAAACTATGTTAGGAATAAAGGCACCATAATAAGGAAATTGGTCAACATATTTAATATTGGATATTGGAAATTGGTCAATATTAAATATATTAGACCAAATGACTAACATCTAAGTACTTAAGGTTAAAAAAAAATCCTAGGGGGGCAGCTAGGTGGCGCAGTGGATAGAGCACCAGCCTTGAATTCAGGAGGACCTGAGTTCAAATATGATCTCAGACACATAACACTTCCTAGCTGTGTGACCCTGGGCAAGTCACTTAACCCCAGCCTCAGGAAAAAGAAAAAAATCCTAGATAGTAAAACTAATTGTAGATAACTTCAATATACTTTTACTTCAGATATTTGTGAATATTCAGTTTATTTCAACACATCTTATTTCAGGTAAAGCTAAGAAAGTTAAACAAATTATAAACATCAGCTCAATTCTAGGAAAGAAATACACTTGCTAAGTCTTTGATGTTAATTTAATAGGAGTGTTTAAGGAATATATTTTATTTTTTAGCTTGACTTTATAAAAATTGATCATATGCTGGGACATAAAGCAAATTCCAGCAAGTGCAGAAAAGTAGGAATATTAAATGCATGCTTTATAGATCATAATGCAATAAAAGTTATCAGTAAGGAAAAATGAACAAAAGAGAAATATTTAAGTGGGGACTAAATTAATGTAAGTTTTGTAAGTGATGTAAGTCAATCACAAATGATTACATTAGAATAATAGTGATTAAATATCATTGGGTTTAAGGTATATAACTAAAACAGTCCTTGGAGAGGAATTTATAATTCAGAAATTTTTCACATTAATATAAAAGAGAAATCTAAGGAATTATTCATGCAACTGAAAGCATCTGTTAAATATTAAATTTATAATTTAATAACTATTAAATATTAAGCTATTAAGCTATTAATATTATTAATTAACTAATAACTTAAATATATATTTATCTATTAATGCTATTAAATAAGCATTTTACTATTAAATATATTTATTTTCAAATAAACATTAACTATTCAAAAGCACAAAAGTAAAAATTCTGAAAAATCAGAGATGAAATTAAAAACAAAGACTATCAAACTTTAAAAGCATGGCTTTTTAAAAGATCAATGTAAATGAGAAGTCATTAGTTAATTTTTTAAAAGCAAATCTACATAACTAAGCTAGAAGACAGAATTCCCTCAATGGAGCAAATAAGGACAAGAGACTACTATACTTAACTATATGCCAACAAAAGTGGGAAGAGAGAAGTAAAATGGATGAATGTGAAATAATCATATTGACAAAATAAAAAATCTAAACAACTCAAAATCAGAAAAAAGAAATCAAGTGGAAGGATATATAAGTTATATGAAATATTTAAAGGAGAGCTAATTCCCATGTTTTATAAGCAGTTTGCTAAAATAGGTAAAGGAAATTACCTTAACAAATTCCTGGGAAACCATGTGATTCTGTGAGTTGAACCATGGGTAGATAAAGCAGAGAAATGAATCAAGATTTTTTTATCAATTGTCTAGTATTGGAGATACAAAAATGAAAATAAAGTGGTACCATCTTGAAGAATTTTACATTGTAAAAGAGGAAATAATATGTCCCTGAGGTTTTGTAAAATGCATATAAGTACATGGGAATGGGGCAAGGTGGGGGCAGGGGAGAGTACTAGTAGCTAAGGGATCAGGAAAAATCTCATGCAGAAAGTATAAGTTGAGCTGAGCTTCGAAGATTACCAGGGATTCTAAGCAATGAAGGTGATCAGACAGTTGTTCCAGATGTGGAAGAGACTCTGAATAGGAATGAAAGACGGGCTCTACAAAGAGAGACAAAATGTCTCACGGCTACATCAGAAAATGTGGGAAGGGAACGATTTTGGAAAAGCAAATGGAAGCCAAGCCATGGAGCACTTGAAGTAACAAAGAGTAGAATGTGTATCTGATACAAGTGTAATAAGGATTGTATTGAGTAGAAGAGTGACATGATCAAACCTGTTCTACTATTGTCTACAGGAAGCCTTTCCCAACCCCTTCTAAATCCATTGCCTTCCCTCTCACTTATTTCCTATTTATTTTGTATATAGCTTGTTTGTAAATTTTTGTTGTCTCCAGCATTGGATTGTAAGCTCCTTGAGGGAAGGAACTGTCTTCCCTCTTTTTGTATCACCAGCCTAGCACAATGTCTAGCACATAAAAGCACTTAATAAATGTTTACTGACTGATTGAATGAGTAAACAGAAGAGAAGCCATTGCAATAGTCTAGGAAGAGGTGATGAGGGCCTTAATTAATAATAATAATGATAAGAAGAACTAGAATTTTTAAAGTGCTTTAAGGTTTGCAAAGTATTATATATATATATAATAGAGTATTATATATAATAATAGAGTATTATATAGAGAGTATATAGAGTATTATATATAATAATCTAGTGACTGAAGCAAAATGAAAACGCTACTTTTTGGATTACAGGCAAATTTTTGACTTTAGGAGGGGAAAAAGAGCCTACAAGAGACTAAAGGCATTTGGGAGAAAGATACAGGAGACACTGGTGTGATAAGCTTTACCCTGATGTGTATCTCAACTATTTGCATCGCTGTCTAATTAACCAGAATTGGAGCTTAATCTTTTACATCAGTGGATCTTGTTTCTTAGAGAAAACTACAGGAACTTCAAAGAGTGCACTTTGTATCAAGTCTATGAGCATTTGAAGTATATATATTTGTGTCTCTGATCAATAAACTTCGAAGAGTTCATATTCAAGACTCTGCCTGGCCCTGGTAAAAGTCACACCCTTCATCTCACTTCAGGAGCTGGACTCCAACATATATTAACTCATTTTATAATCACAAACACCCTAATTATATTATTATTATTATCCCCACTTTACAAATGTGGAAACTGAGGTAGATAGATGTTGGGTGACTTGCCAGGGCTCACATAGTAAGAGTGTATGAATTTAAACTCATTTCTCCCTGAGTGCAGTCCAATGTTCTCCACTTCATGACAATGAAGGGAATACTTGAGAGATTGTGGACAGTCAGTGATACTGAGCAGTTAGATGAATGTGTGAGTGAAGAAGAGCGTGGAGTCTACGATTCCTAATTCCTAACCTTGGCTAGACGGATCATGGAAATAGAAAGTTTCAAAGTCCAGAAGGTCTGGGGGCGGGGGGGAATGAATTCTGTTTCAGAAGGGTTAAGTTTGAGATACCTTTGAGATGTCCTAAGATACTTAATTTAAAATATCTAAGAAAGCTGTATCCCAACATCACTAATAAACATTTAGGCCATTGTAATTTAAGAAGCCTTTGGTCTCTTACATCTATAGCTGTGTGTTTGTGTGTTTGTGTGAGAGACAGAGACAGAGAGAGCAATAGAGAGAGACAGAGAGACAGACAGAAACAGAGACAGAGAAAAAGAGAGTGAAATAGAAACAGAGAGAGAGAGACAGAGAAGAGAGACAGACAGAGACAGAAAGAAACAGACAGACAGAGAAAAAGAGAGTGAAATAGAAACAGAGAAAGAGACGAGACAGACAGAGACAGAAAGAAACAGAGACAGACAGAGAAAAAGAGAGTGAAATAGAAACAGAGAAAGAGACAAAGAGAGACAGACAGACAGACAGACAGACAGATAGAAACAGACACAGAGAAAAAGAGTGAAATAGAGACAGAGAGAGAAAGAGAGAAGAGAGAGAGACAGAGACAGACAGAAACAGAGACAGAGACAGAGAAAAAGTGAGTGAAATAGAGACAGAGAGAGAGAAGAGAGAGAAAGAGAGACAGAGAAGAGAAGACAGAGACAGACAGATAGAAACAGACAGAGACAGAGAAAAAGAGTGAAAGAGAGAAGAGAGAGAGAAAGAAAGAGAAAAAGAGACAGAGAGAGAGAGAGAGAGAGAGACAGAGAGAGAGACAGAGAGACAGAGAGAGAGAGACTCTGCTCTAGACATATTCCATCCTTCAATTGGCACAAACACATCCCGCCCCTTTTCTGGGACCCTCCATATCTAAAAGTTTCTATGCTAGAAACTTCCTGTGCATGACCCTCCCAGCCTGGCCTCTGGTATCTCTCTACTGTGATGTCAGAAGCAGGAAAGTAATCATTTGTGCCCAGAGAGACCCACTGCTCCCTATCACGGTCCCGCTCCTATCAATGCTGATCCAATAGGTGCCCACAGTATCTTTGTAGGTGGATCTCCCAGGATTTTCAGCTTCCCTGGGGTTCAGGGGATGAAGCCACTATTAAAAGGGTAATGACATCATGGCCTAACACAAATGTGCCAGCAATGGCCCCGGGGTCCTTTGAGCTAGCACTTCTTCTTTTCCTGGTGTAGGCTGGGGATGGGGATGCCCAGTGATGCAGCGAGCTCCTTGGGTTTATTCCTGATTGCCCCTTTCCTTTTTGTGAATCTTTAACTGCCTCCCCTCTCCACCCCCACCCCGGCCCCAGGTTTATCTTTGATTGTCTGTGCCTTTGGTTATCATTGATTATCTTTGTTCACCTCCTGGTTTCTCAATTAGGCCTCAAGATTCCCTTTGTATGAACTAAAAGCAATAACAGGCTTATTGCTCTCACCACCGGCCTGTCCGGTATGTAACAGTCTTGATGTCACCAAATAGCTGCAATGAACTGGATGAATTTTAAAATTAATATTTAATTAATTAATTAATTTTGGAATTCAATTTTAATTCAGTTTTTAAAATTCAGGAAATTTGCCTTCCTTAACTATTCATATCAGTAAGAAGAGATTCCTTTTTTTTTTTTTTTTTTTTTTTTTGTCAATTTGGCAGAAGCAAGGGGAGAATAGGAAGGATAGAAACTGAATGCATGTTAAATTAAAAACTAAGATTTATTCATTCTATTTTTCATTTAAAATTTTGGTAATTTTCTTGATCTCAGTGTTCCATTTATTAATCTTCTGATTTTTAAATTTAGAAATTTAAATAAATTATTGAATCTTGTTGTCTCTTTTTAAATACAATATTCAGGAAAATTGATTATTGCCATTAATAAATATTTTAGCTGGATCTGATATATTTCTTTATATTGAATTACTATTGTCATTGTTTTTATATAATTTTAATATTTTTGTAAAATGTCCTTGTCCTGATCCATTCTGACTTAGTATTTTTAATATCAATTTAACCCCACAATCACATTCCCTTTCTTGATTACTATTCTAATTGATTAAGGACCCATAAAAATTATGTTTAAAATTTCAGTTATCTGCTTTTATTTGCAAATTCTTTATGCTATGGGACAGATAAATATTTGTAAATAGCCATTGCCCATTTGAATAAAAAGTAAATTGTCTCATAAACTTATTTTAATTCACTCTGTTTATTGATGCTTATTTTTCCAGCATTCTGGATAATTCTTCATCTTCTTGTGTCTTTCATCTCTCTATTTGACTTAATAACAATAACTGACATGTAGTGTTTGAAAGTTTCCAGAGTGCTTCACTCCTTGTTTCATTTGACCCTGACAGCCAGCCATATAACATAGGTATCCTTCCTCTACTCAGTGCATGATTTGGGATCATATCAATATGGATCCTCCTCCTACTAATATAGATTACAGCAACTCTCTTTCCCCCTTTATTTTCACTCCCCCTTGCTGAATCCCATAAGGTCTATCTCCAAAGTATCTCTCTCATCTCTCCTTCTCTTTAACATATAGAGCCATTACTGGAGTTCATATCATTATGTCTCAGTAGCCTCCTAACAGATCTCCCTACCTCATCTCCCCCCTGTCCAATCCATCCTCTACACGGCTGCCAAAATGATTTTCCTAAAGTACAGATGTCACTCTTCTACTCAATAAACTCCAATGACTCCCTCTTACCTATGGGATCAAATATACAGTCCTTTGTTTGGTATTTAAAGCCCTTCACAACTTTGCTTCAGCCTGCCTTTCCCTTCTTATTGTATCTTCCCCTGCTCTCTGGTCCAACCAAGCTTCCTTCTTGCTGTTCCTTACACAAGCTATTCCATCTCCCACCTGCCTCTCCATGTGCCCTTTATCTGGGTTCTACAATGTTCTTTGCGATTGCCTCCTTTAATTACCCCCCTCTTTCTAATATTCAGCTTCTTCTTATCTATTAGTTCCTTCCCTACTGCTTTCAAACACACTCAAGTCTCCCCACTGATAAAAAAGACTTCATTAGACCTTACCACCTCCTCATCTTACTGCGTCTCTCATCCTTTTATCAGCCAAAATTCAAGGAAGAAAAAGTCATCTATATTTGCTCTATTTCCTCTCCTCTGATTCATCCCTCCGTCCTCTGCAGAATGCTTTCCAACTTCATCAGCTAAATTGCTCTCTCCAAAGTTAGTGACAATCTCTTAATTACAAGATCTGATGGCCTTTCTCAGTCCTTGTCCTTCTGGAATTATCTGCTGCCACTGACAGTGACGACCAGTCTCAGCGTTCTCATAATGCTATTTTTTTTCCTGGTTCTCCTCCTGCCTGTCTAACTGCTCCTTCTTAGGCTTTTCTGTTGATTCATCATCTAGATCATGCCCCCAGAGTTGGACGTTTCCCAAGACTGTCTTTGGTCCTCTTTTCTCCGTTTTGATAGAGATAGTTAATAGTTGGATAGTTCCCACAGGTTTAATTATGATTTCTATGTATATGACTCCCAAATTATGGTCTCTGCCCTGATGTGTTCTGGACATTTCAAAGTAAATAGTCTGTATCTCCGACTCAGCATTTTCCAAACAGAACTCACTGTTTCCTCCAAATATAGCCACCTTCCAAGCTTCCCGGTTTCTATCCAAGGCCCCACTATTCTAGATAAGATAACATGAATCTGAAGTGTTCTTACTTAGCTGTGTTTTGTGATTTCTTCTAGCTTTGTTCAGTTCTAGTGAACAGCAGTGAAGGAGGCAAATGGGGGAGAGAGAAAAAAGGTTGAAGTTTGGAAAAAATGATAGAGATTAAGACAAAAGGAGGACAAGGGACTCAAAGAATATTGTAAAATTAAGTTGGTTTGCTAAAAGTTCGATAGAAAAGAGACGAGAATATTGCCATTTCAGGGATAATGAGAGGAGAGAAAATGGAAGTCATGATGAAGCTGAAGCTCTGAATAAAGAGTTATGGAGTATAAGGAAAGGTGGAATGATATAGGGCTATGATCTGAAAGGAAATTTCAGAGTTTGTGAACATGGAAGTGAGACAGTTGAAGGTAACGACAAAGTCAAGGGTGTGACCATCTCCCAGTGTAGCTGGATGAGTAAGTCGTGGGAACTGAGGAGATTGAGGCAATCGTGATGCAATACTAGAACTCATTGGATTACAGTAAGCAGGAAAATGTAAATTAGACAGTTTTGAGGAACTACTTTATAGCCACAAAATTGACAAAGATAATTAAATATGATAAAATTTTAAAATGAGCATAGATGTGAAGAAAGAAAAGAATTCTCTCACAATATTGATGTTGTGAACTCTTGGAACAGTTTCTGGAGAACGATCTCGCAAAATGCAATAAGATTGACAGTACTGATCAAGGTCTTTTACACATATCACATCACAGACTAAAAAAAAAAAAAAGATAATTAAGGGCCCAGTTCCCTTAAATAATTTTAAATCTATAAAACTTCTCACAGGAAATCCTGTGATTTCCTCAGTGGAGTATTTCTTCTACCAAATTAAATCTCAATTCCTCTGCTTTAAAAAATAATCTTCAAGAGTTACTATTAAATTGTGAGTTCCTTGAGAAAAGGGGCTGTTTGGGATGAGGGGAAGGTTTACCCCTAGCACTTAGGCCAGTGTCTGGCCCCTAGCAGACATTTAATAAATGCTTCTTAGACTGGCAATAACCAGAGAGTTCATCACTCAGCTAATGACTTCTAATGCTAATGAATCTCTCCTACAAACTATGTTTCAAATGGGAGGATAATGGCTGAATAAATTATGCAATAGTAATGGAATGGAATATTATTACTGCGGAAATGAAAATATGAGGAATACAAAGAGACATGGGGAAATGTGAAGTGATAGACAGTGAAAAAAGCAAAATTTGTCACTGGCTAAAAATTATGTAAACCATAATAACATGAGTGTTATTACATATGTATTCTATGTGCACATGTTATTATACATATAAACTATAATAACAATATGATGACCTTAATAAATGTCATATTTATTATCTGATAAGTATCATAGCAGCCCAGTGAAATGAGTTCTATCGATATTATCTCCATTTTACTCTTGGAAAGTTGCAATTCAAGAAGGTTAGATGATGTGTCCATAGTCACACAACAGTATCAGAAGAGGTCTTATCTGATTGAAAAACAACTCCTTTCCACTGCACCACACTGCCTCCTGCTAATAAAAAAAGAAAAAGGAAGAGTCTGGAGTTTATGGTTTGATGGTTAATCGCATTTCCTGTTTTTGCTCAATTTTTTTGTGGAAGTTTTTCCATCTATCATAAAATTACTTAAATTAAACATGGCAGGTGAAGACTTTGCAAATAAGAGTTGTGTGTTTTTCTTCTCCTGGGGTCTTTATACTATCTAGAAGCAAGGTTTCCGCAGGTCACATAGGACTCTAAAGCTTCCGAAGTTTTTAGTGGCCTTAAGAAATTAGCTGATAAGGCTGTTTTTGCCTTTCCCAAAGAGAAGATAATCACACTCAGAAGAAAAAAAAAGTAAACATCTGTGGTAGATTATATAGCTGCTTCAACTGGTTTAACAAGATTCATTGATGTTTACAATTTAATTTCGGCCAGGAAGGAAAAGGCTCTTGTTCATCGCAGGTACATTTATTGAGTGGCAGATTTGGAACAGTACAATCTTAGAAAGCTATTAAACACTGCAATTGTTTTCTTTAAATTGCGATACTTAAAAGTGAATCGCTAATTGCATTTAACCAATATATTAGTTGCGGTTGTGTTTAGTGAGAGTCTATATATAATATAAATTTGACTTTAACGTTTTATTGATGCCTTTTGTTATGTTTAATGTCATTGTCACTTCTTCAAACCCTCTGATAGCAAAGAGGAACAGTTAAGCAAACAGATCAGTGCATCAACCTGGTAGAACGGACAACGTGCCAAATTCCAGAACGTACAATTCAGCCAGTGACTCAAAGAGCGTTTTCATGGACCGTGAGATCTCGGGATGGAAGCTAGGGAAACAAAGGCAGAAAGCCCCGATTATAACAGACCCACAGTCCTGGCCCTCTGAGAGCTTCTACCGAGGTAGTAGCAGAAGAGGGGCAGGGACATAAGTCAGTGGCCCTGTCCTCCAGGGACTCTGGACTCAACATGGCCTGGATAGGAACTGGAATCTGATCACACAGGATCCTCAGTAACGGGGGAATAGCCAATAAGGACCCAGTTCTTAGAACATCTCCAAGATCCACATGGGAAGGAGAAGAACGGAATAAGTAGAGAGTGTGTATGGCTACATGCACACTCACATACCTGTATACAGTCATGCATACATATACATACATACCTATATGTGTATATACACACATGCCTTAAATGGATATGCTTTACTTTAAGCATTTATGGAGGCCTCCATCTGAGGCTGTCCAAGGAGGATCAACGCCTCTGCTCTGGAGGCTTGCAGAACCCCTCCAGGGCTGCTCACCCCGCGTTGCCGTTTACCTGGTCCTCGGGTCTCACCTGCGGCTCCTGGTGGATGGGCTAACCCAGGTGGAGCACGACTGGAAGTCCTCAGACCCATTAGGGAGCTGGAGGGCCCGACCCTCGGGGGCTGGACGATGAGAACGGTTTGTCCCATGACCCGCAGACCCTGGATGAGGCAGAGCCGAGTCAGAGTTCCCCTACTGCATCCTGGGCCACCAAAGATGCTTCCCTCCGAGCCGTGAGGACCACCCCAGGCAGGCAGCAGCTCCATGGCCCGCCTGCTGGAGCTCCAGACCCAGAGTCAGGAAGCCCCGAGTTCTCAGGGGAAGTGTCTCCAGCCGTGAGGATGGCAGAAGAGGAAGCCAGGTCCTCCCCTACATGTCATCCTGGCTTCAGTCCGGTCACGGGACATCAGTGACTCTGGAAGGGACGCCTTTGAGCCTCCCTTACATCCAGTTCCCAAGCTGTCTCCCCAAGACCTCACCGGTCCTCCCAGAAAACAAAGGAAAACAACAGAGAATAGATAGATAGAGGCTTTTTATATCATGCTTTCTAAACATCAGACCCTGCGAGATGCTTGCTTAGCTATTTGAGCATCACAGCAGACCTGTGAAATAAGTTCTGAAGGTGTCATTGCCTCCATTTTGTACTTGGGAAAACTGAAAAGTCAAAATATGTATTCCTCTCATTTAACAATTGGGGAAACTGAGGTATAGGGATTTGAGTTTTTTTAAGTGACTTGCCTAGAGTCACCCAGCGAGTAGATATCTGAAATCTGGCCCAGTTCTCCACGTACGGCACCACATGACAGCTTCTAGAAACAGGGCAGCCTTTTCCCTCCCTACTTCAGAGCTTGTAGAGAAGGCTGGGCAGATATAGGCTTTCAAAAGGCTTCTGAACCAGAACTGAATGCATGTGTCCACTTCTTTGGTACCCTCCCTCCTGACCTAGCCACCAGGAGGCCGTGACCATGGGGCACCTCTGGTTCTTCTGTCTCCATCGGATGCCCTTCTTTTCTGATCACAGCTGGACGAGTATCAGAGCCAAAAGGACCGTGACTTTGAAAGGGTGGGAGAGCATCCACTCAGCTGCCAGTCATGGTGGCCAGGCCAAGAAGAAGCCGGCCCTGAGGAGCTGGAGCCGGCCTTGAGGAGCCAGCCTTGAGCTGGTCCTGAGGAGCCGGCCCTGAGGAACTGGCCCTTACTCAGCCCAACACTGAACTGAGCTGGCAATGCCCATGTCCCAGAAGCAAAGAAATAACCTGTCCACCAGCTAAGCTCAAGGGAACCTGGAGAAGTAAATGCTTTGTAGCAACTACTTGAATTCAGGCCCGCTCTTCCGGGAGACATCCTCATTTGGGATGCTCTATCTTCTCAGCAAGTATCCCTTTGTAAAATCACTGATGTATATTGATACTGGGAAGATGTTAGCTGGCAATCTGACATGAGGGTGAGGAAGGAAATAACAAACAAGCATTCGGTTACTTTAGTTTTAGAAAATCCATAGCCTCAGACCCTAAAGGGAGAAATAGTACCTAACCCATTGGTGAGAGTTGAAAGAGTGGGTCCCTGAGTCAACCTATAATTACATTTATTGTATCTGTGCTAGGATGGGCAGACCTGATCAGGCCGTTACAGGTTCAGGGTTGGTATGAAATGAAACATCCAAAGACCATATTACATCAAACAAAAATAATCATAGCTAATAATAATACAGAAAGGACAGTTGGCAGGGATATCGTGGTGACTCCATTGGCTAAAGCTCTTCTTGACGTTTGCCACGATGTCCTGGCTGGTCAGCAGCCTGAGGAGCCCATGGCATCAATACTTTTGCACTGAGGTGACTTGGTAGCTGTATGGAAGGCAACAATGCTCACCACTATACCACCAACATGTTGGTAGCTGTATGAATGACCTTTATTCTCTAGTCTAATCGAGTCTTGAGGACAGTTTCATTGCCCGTTAGGGAAAAATTAGCCTTGCCTTTGGGGCAGGGATCTTAGTCTATGTTGCTCCTACTGCAGAGTCCCTGAGTTAACCCATCTCCAAACTGAAATTCAGCCAGAGCTTTTGATTCCATTAAATTTGCTGGAAGATAAAAGCACAGAGTAGTGTTTCTGAACAATTACTTTCCATTCACCCTACACCTGCACTGGCAGAGAATGTATAATAAGACTATTTATAAGGGTCAGTTAGTTCTCTTGGCACCTGGGACTCACAGCATGGTTCTAATCCTTTCCAAGGTGACTCTGTTGCTGATCCCCTTCCTTCTCCAAGTAGTCAGTTGAGGAAATCTTTCTCTGATAGTCCCAAGGCTGAACTCCTGAATTCATGAACTTTTATTCTCTTGAGAACTCTTGAAGGGTTTCTTCCTCCTTATCACCCCTCCCCCCCCACACACAGAGCCTGGAAACATCTACTCTTACGATCACTAACTACTGACCTGTGCTCAAAAAACTCCTAGAAGTTAAGAAGAAACCAGCCCGAAACTGAAGGTCCAGGAAGTTCCCTTTCAGGCTTGCCTGGGCAGACTGGCCTTTGGTTTCTCCTGAATTTTGCCATTTTTGTCTTCCTTGCTAATCATCTCAACTATGGACCCATTCACTGAGAAGCAACAGAAAAGCCCTTTTATAAACCTCTCTGAAGGTTCATCCCTTATAGGAGCTGCCCTTCAACCAGAGGTCCAAGTCCTTTCATCTCATCAGGTTAATGGGTTCAGACTGATGAGGAGCTTACAAGTATAACTTCCTGATGAGATGAGGTAAGTTGAGGAAGGAGAGAATACCAGCCACTGGGCAGGGGAGCAGTCAGAAAAGGGCTTTTATGGAGGTAAGGGCCTGAGCTAGTCTTAGGAAAGAGATTCTGAGATATAAAGAGGAGAAGAGAATGCATTCCGAGCACGGGAAGTGGTTGATGGGACTATGGGGAGACAGCAGATGGAATATCAAATTGGGGGAACAGCTGGAACATATTCTACCTGTGGTAAAAAGGGTGACGCGAGTTTACACATCTTAATATTTTGAATTTATAGCTGGAAGTGCTCATTTGTCATGAAAGCATCTTTCTCCTGCATTCCTGGACAAGTCTCTTTGCTCCTATATTTATGGCCGAAACACCTGGGTCACAAGGCTGGCCTGGAAATTCAGGGCAGAACCTACAAGGTGATGCTATAGAAAACATCCAGAACCTGATTGAAAAAAAGTCAGCATAGCCAGGTCCTGCTCATTTCTGCCATTTATCAGCTGTGTGATTTTGAGCAGTTCCCTTAATATCTTGGGGCCTGTTTCCTAACCTTTAAAATGACTTTGAACTCTCCTGATTGAATATTTTGTGACCCAAGACCAATTTTATCATCAAATTTTGTTCTTTTTTTTTTTACTTTTTAAAAATAACTAAATTATCATTGGTTCAAATTTATGCGATGAGATCTGAATCCAAACCCATTTCCCCCATAATATTATTTTCAACTATGCCAACAGTTTTTTTTTAATTTTAAATTTGTAATTAAATTTTTCTTCAGTGAACAAAAATTGATTTTCTTTCCCTCTCATTGAAAAGGAAAACCAAACCCCTTGTCACAAATATGCACCGACAAGCAAAACAAATTCCCACATTGTCAATGTCCAGAGAAATACAGGCTGTCTCCCAAAGGCATTGGGTCGTTTGAATACGATTTTGGGGACATCCAGGGTGTCTTGTCCTGAATCCATCATTTCTTTTCCAGGAGGAGAACACAATCCACATACTATGCCAACAGGAGTTTGACAGTTTTTCAAGGTTTGCTTTTGAGGGTCAATGACTATGTCAAAAGGAGGTATTGGGTTACTATGTAACTAGAGTGATTTTTGACTCTATCTAGTCAAAAGGAGTCCAAGCACCCCACAGCCCTGTGGTCTTGTCCTTGACCACGTTCCTTGGTGTGATTCTGTTCTAGAGTTTCTGTAGTTCCAGAACTTCACTCTTCCTTGGACAGCTTTTCCTGCTTTTTTGTTTTCTGGTCCCTGGCTTTGTTCTTCCCTGACCTTAAATGCATCCTTCCTGATCCCTGAGCTCAAGCGGACATCTCTATTCCTTCCCTCTCCCAGGGAAAAATGCCTAAGTAAACCTTTTTCCTGGGTTGTCTTAGTTATTAGCCTCTGTTATTTTTCTGCCAAGGCCCTGTTGTCCTCTCCTGGCTTCTGGACTAGCAGCTGGCCCAGGCAGTTTACCGGTCCGATTGGCCACCTAACCTTCCCCTGTGAACTCACTCACTGACAAATGGACTCAAAACCATTTCACGTAGGGAACTGAGAATGTTTCTCATGGAGAAGAGAAGGCACTTTGGGCTACGTTTACTTGGTCCTTGAAGAGCAATCTCTTGTAAGAAAAATTAGATAATCTGAGTTGCTCTGGAGAATTGCTGAAACCAATGGGTAGAAATTCAGGGCAGCTGATTTGGGCTCAGTGGGCATGAAATGGGCCATCTCCTAAAGTAATGAGTTCCCATTCAACCCAACCCAGTGCAATCAACATTTAATCAGAGTTTAATATTTATACAGAATGCTGGGGAGAGAGACAAAAATGAAAGGAGCTTGCGTACTATACCAGGCCATGCAAATGGCTGTGGGCAAGCTAAATTGGAGGAGGGAGAACACTAACAGCTGTAGGACCTATCACAGAATTTAGCCAGTTCCTAGGGGTGTTCAAATGAGTCTGAATTACTCATGGCCTTTCAGGGTTATTCTGAAGGGGATTCGGGTTAGATTTGTGAGGACTGGACTAATGATTTGTGAGGTTTCTTCCAAAACTAAAATCCTGTTATTTGGGCTGGGCAAACTATAAACTCGTTGCCTTAGTGTTTGCCATCACAAGGGGGATAATTGCTGTATCTACCTAACTAGTCCATTGGTCAGAGACCAGAGATCTGGAGCTAAATAAGATTTTAAAGATTATCTAGTCCAAAATCCTGATTTGCTAGATGCATATATATGCATCTTTAGGGCAAGGTTGGAGAGTCTTTTGGGGTTCTAAAGCTTCCTGCCTGTAATCAGGGTGCCCTTAAAATTGCACCAAGACCTTTCAGACATTGTATACCCATCAGTTGGGAGGTTACATCGGCAAATGACGTATCAAGTTGGGTGAACATCTGGGACATGTTCCACTGAAGTACATAAGTCCCTATATCTTAATATCGTGAAGTACAGAAAGGAATTAATTTATACTTATTCTTCTTCCTTGCAAACTTATATTTAATTTGCCTGATTTTTAAATTATTAAATTTAAATTATCAAATTAAATAAATTTAAATAATTAAATCACTAAATTAAAATTCTTTGTTATGTAGCTGATAATAATAGTTAACATTTACCTTACATTTTAAATTTTGCAAAGCACTTTACAAATACTATCTCAGAAGTGAGGCAGACTACAATTAAGTGACTTGACCAGGGTAACACAGCCAGAAAGTATCTAAAGACAAACTTTGAACTCATATTGCCTGACTCCAAAGCCACTGTGTCATCTAGCTACCCAAAAAAGGATGACTGTTGGAGGAAGGTTGACAGAATACAGAGGGAAATTAAGTCAATAAAAATACCAATTGTACTTTTAAAAGGACAGAGAATTTAAAATATTATTTCATTAAGAAATTTTGTAAAATGGTGACAATAATATATATAGCATTGATGTCATAAAATTATGAGTACCAAATGAGGTAATATTGCAAACCTTATCATGATTGTGTGAAAAATACTACCTATTACTATATAAAATAAAATGCTATAGAAATAATTATCATTATTATTAAAAAGGGGGGGAGGAGAAGTGGAGAAAAGAAAGAGAAAACAAGGAGAAAGCATTGATGATCCCTCAAATACCCTAAATTCCCATTTACTCAAGCTGCTCCATTCCAACACTTAGTCTTCCTCCCATCTCAGAGTGGGATGTGGTGGCCATACCTTTTACCTTGTCTTCCCCAAGTGTTCCATTTCCAGTTTTACAAACTCCCAAATCCCTTATCTGTTTATAATCATTTATCATTCCAGTTTTTCATATGCCTTATGACCATTTAGAGTGGCCGCCATTTCCTCCTCTCTTTTTGTTCTTGTTTTTCTCCACACTTAACATCTTGGTTTCCACTATTGGGGATTTTATTTGTCCTTTGAACTTTGATTAGCTGATTAACCATTACACGGTTTTCCATCTGCTCTCATCTTCAAACCCAAGTTCTGAAGCTTCATTCTGAATGAGACGACTAGAACATCTGACTTCAGGTGAGATTTTCTCTGTGCTTTAACAGCAATAATCAGAGAAATATTAGCCTAGAGCCAGACAAAATCCAGCTGAGGGTCACTTGGAGGGTCTCCTCCACTGCTTTAGGGCTCCACTTTTATATCCAATTGGAAAGATAACTCCACAATTCTTTGCCTCTTTTGAAAGGATACTTCCCGAGATATGATTCTTGCTTTTGTGGCCTATTGGCTTCAGTTCCGACTACATAGGGAAAAAACAAATCAAGTCCAGCCAGTGCCCCTGTAGCTCATGGCAGGAGATGTGTTTATGAGGATTCCATACTACACTATAACTGGAGATCGCCAAATTAGAACAAGATGAGTGGAATTAATGAACATATTGTGTTTGATAAGATTTGTCTGGGAATTTAGAAACTACTCAGGGGTCCTTGTTTACAGCAGCAATAATGGCTTCTTCAAGGTCACAGCTAAATCTTTTATCATCTCGGCTTTCACCGTCTCAGTGCCTTGGTTTTTCTTCTACTAAATGAAAACAGTATATTAAAAGTCCAAGAAAAAAAATGTTTTCAAATGTTTTGAGATTAGAGATTCATAATTTATTACAAACTTTCATGAGTCCATTAGGAAGTATTTATTCCATGAGAAAAAAATAAATTGCTTGAACGGAAATTAGCTAACCCAATGCAGCAGTTGAGAAAATGTGAGGAAAACTCTTTATCCCTTGAGATTGAGACAAACCAGCAAAGGTATTTCTGGGGACTTAAAAAGACACTGCTTAAAGTTTGAGCTTGAAATTGGGTTATCTAAATGTTAATCCTGGTTTTGTTACTGATTGCTTTGGGCTGATCTTTTAGGGGAACGTTAATAACTTGGAAGGGAATTAACCCTGCTCTCCGGTCCAAATCAGGATCGGTTTAGAAGTGCTATTATAACATTTGCCACAAGTGTCAAAAAAAAATTTTTTTTTGAAATTTAGGCAAATACAGTCTTGAGGTATGATGGGTTTTATCTGAGTGCTTCTTTCTGCTGCATAAAAAGAAAACTCATTGTGACTTCTGAAGCATAGAATTCAAGTCAACTAATATTTTATTAGGCTCTTAATTTGCAAGGCCCTTGCAAAGTTCTGGCTCCTTCCCACAAGTAGTTTACTTTCTAAAGGGAGAGATTAGAAGGAACAGAAATACCTATAATAGAAATTGCATGCACATGCTCAAGAAAAATAAAAACATGAACTCTGAAGACATGGGGGGAAAGATCATTTTTGGATGGGGGCGCTGGAGAAGGTTGCCCTGTTCTCAAAGCGGACCATGACCTCGGGGAGGTGATGCTATGACACGCAAGTGAACGGGATTTTTTTTTTAATAATAGATTTTTGCTTTCAAAATTCATGCAAAGATAGTTTTCAACATTCACCCTTAAAAATCTCATTCCAAATTTCTCCCTTCCTGCTCCCCTCACATAAATAGCAAGCAATCCAATAGAGGTTAAACATGCGCAATTCTTCTAAACATATTTCCACATTTATCATGCTGCACAAGAAAAATCAGATCAGAAAGGAAAAAAGTAAGGAAAAAAGCAAACTACAAAAAAGGTGAAAATCCAATGTTGTGAACCATGCTCAGTTCCCATAGTGCTTCCTCTAGATGCAAATGGCTCTCTCCATCACAAGTCTTTTGGAATTAGCGTGAAATGGCTTTACTGTTGAAGAGAGCGGCATCCATCATAGTTGATCAAAGTGAATTGGATTTAAGTGGAGGAGGGTTGTGCTTGTCTTTCTCCTCCAGAGACATCTGGGTCCAGTGGCCAGATATAGATCATAAAAAGGTATGGTGCAGGTAATGGCACCTGCAGTAGAATGCAAAAAATTAAGGATTTCAACAGACACTGGGATTGGGGAAGAGGAAGAGTTCAGATGGTGGTTGGTGAGAGGAAAGGCACGAAGGTGGAAGAGGAACGGATTTGGATTTTTAGTAATCAGCTCAAGAGGAAGAGTACACTCTCAAAAACGAAATTCTGAGGACGACAATGATTCTGAGGAAAAAAGGAAACATTAAGTACTGACGATGTGTCAGACACTGTACTGTGTGCTTTACAAATTGCCTCTCATTCGATCCTTATGACAACCCTGGGAGATGCAGCATTTTTCCCATTCTACAACTAAGGAAACTGAGGCAGACAAATTTAATGGTTTGCCTGAGGTCACTTAATATGAAAGTAAGGACAACTGTGTCAGGATGAATATATAAAGTGACCAGTTGGGCAAGTATAGTGTCGGGACAAGTGGAAACTTGGAATAAGCCGAGGCTGATGATTAAATACCAAGGGGGAAAAAAGGTTGTTTTTAAGCGACATCTGAGAAGAAAAACATAGGACTGATGCTCATAGTGAATGGAGTGATATAATGAAGAAAGGAAAAAGAGCAAAACTACTCAATTTGTATGAAGGAGAATGGTTTCCACAAGGAGAAACTGGGGGGAGAACCTGGTAAACAAGGAATGGAAGTTCTAAACAACTGAGGAGACAGAAGGAGGGGCTCTCGTTTCCTTAACATTCAAGTCACCACTTCTGGATAAATGTCAACAGGCTTCTTAATCTTTTTGTGTCATAGACCCTTTAGGTGTCTAGGGAATGATTCCTGTGAACTCCTTGGCAGAATCGTGTTTTTAAATGCATAAAATACATAGAATTACCCCCCAAAAAAAGCAATTACATTGAACTTCAGTTATCAAGATTTTTTCCTATCCAACTACACAGTCTACAATCTCTCTGCGCCTTGGGGGTCTCCAGATTAAAAACTCCTGAGTTATACATACTGATGGAATTTCTGGACATGATTGTTGAGCTGTTAGTGATGATCTTTTAAAAATCATGGAAAATGATGGAAGTGAAAAAGGACTGAAAATGGGCAAATGCCCCAGTTGTTAAGGAGGGAAAAAAAGTGGATTATGTGTAACAGAGACCACTGAGCTTGACTTTAGGTCCTGTCAAATTGCAATAAAGGAATGTATTAACAAAGGCTTGCATTGTGAGCACTTAGAAAGAAAAACAGTAATCACAGTAGCCAGTGTAGTCTCTAAGTTGTTCTAGACTAGCCTCCTTTTTTTTTTTTTTTTTTTTTTTTTTGGCTGAGACAATTGGGGTTAAGTGACTTGCCCAGGGTCACACAGCCAGGAAGTGTTAAATGTCTGAGATCAGATTTGAACTCGGGTCCTCCTGACTTCAAGGCTGGTGCTCTATCCACTGTGCCATCTAACTGCCTCTCCTTTTCTTTTTTGACAAGTTTTTAGATAGGCATATCAAGTATATGGCACAGATATAGCATATGTGGATTTTAACAAGCTCTTTAACAATCTTTTATGATATGGAAAGCTGTAGGCTAAGGTATAATTCTATCATTATCATATATATTTGAAAGTAATGGAATAACTAGACTAAAGAACAGTGATTGAAGGAATAGCATCACTCTAGACTCTGAGGCTATAACTACTGTAGAATTTCCTTTAAAGCCTAGAAGAAAGTCTCCAGCTGTAATAAGTGTAAGCATTTATATAGCATTTTTCCAAAGCACTTTACAAAAATCTCATTTTATCTTTGCAACGACCCTAAAAGGTAGGTACTATTACTATAACTTTTAAGCATCAGGAAACTGAGGCAGATAGTTTAAGTGGCTTGTTCATGCCCACACAACTGGCAAGAGACTGAGGCCAGTTTTAAACTCAGAGACATTTTGGTTTGATGTAAAGAAAAACTTCCTTATAATCTGAGTAGCCCCTAAACTGCCCTGGCTGCCTCAGATGGTAATTTCCTCATTTCTGAAAGTTGTCAAATGAAGAAAGCTGGATCACTTTTCAGATCAGAGATGTTGAAGAGGGAATTTCTATTCAGATTTGGGTTAGAATAAGTGATCTCTTCAGTCCCTTCCAGCTCTGAAATTCTGTTATTCAAATCCAATGGGATGACTGAAAAATATGAAGAGATAAAGCTAAAATGGGAATTAGAATTAGATTTGAATGCTAAGCTACGAAAATTGAACTTTTAGATAATAGTGAGCTATTGAAGGTTTTGGAGCAAAGGAGTTACATAATTAGAGTTATGCATTAGAAAAATTATTCTGAGGTAGTAGTTTATTATGACAGTGGTCCTCCTTACCCTCCTTTATTCGTGTTCATAATCTTTTTCTAGGGGTAATTATAATAATAATGATTGCTGTCTTTATAATGACAGTTTATAGACCACTTTATTGAGGATAATTTGCATTTTGTGATATATTTTAAAATCTACATAAGAATAGTAATTACAAAGGAAAATTCAGTAGTCCTCTCTGAACAAGACTGCTCATATATCATCATATAAACTTCACTGGGTCTGCTACATAGACATCTAATATTATATGAAAGAACCTCATTGATCAAACTGTTAGCAATCCTTGCCGAGGGTAAACAATAAAGAAAAAGATGCATTCTTTCATTTTCTATCCCTTGTTCTTACCCAACCAAGAAAAATTATATTTCACCAATTTCATTATTAAGTTATGTCCCAAATATATGCTTCAGGCAGTTTTTGGCAAGGATGAAATAAGATTAAGTATATTGCTGAAAAAAGATGTAGCATGATATGGAAAGGAGAAAGTTTGCTGTGGGGAGTCAGAGGATAGTGGGCAGAGGGAGGTATGATTCCTATTTTACATCGGCGAGCTAAAATGGGAATGGACCTGGTCAATAGTTTCCAAGAAGGGTTGCTGAGGGAAGTAACGTTTCAGGTTCCTGCTTCCCCAAACCATGTCTAGACTGGACAAAGCAGGTTCTGCCTTTATCAATTATTTAAATAATGCATAACAGCAGAGAATCATGGAAAGAATACTAGACTCATATTCAGGAAAACCTGAATTTCAATCAAACCTTGAGAAATCTGAGTTTTACTTTCCTCATCTATAAAGTGGTTATAAAAAATATTCCATCAAAAATTGCATATAATGTAGAATATAATGCTGAAAGTTCTCCCTACAGAGTAAATGATTTTGCAAGATCTGCTATGCTAGAAAGGCCTAATGCAAGGTTTTAGCAAAAGACTATATCTGAGCATGTGATGATCAACTGTGATGGACGTGACTCTTTTCTATAATGAGGTGATTCAGGCTAATTCCAATAAACATCTGATGGAGAGAGCCCTCTGCATCCAGAGAGATGACTAGAGGACTGAATGTGGATCACAACATAGAATTTTTACCTTCTTGTTGTTGTTGTTTGCTTGCTTGTTTTTTTTCTTTCTCATTTTCCCCTTTTTGATCTGATTTTTCTTGTGCAGCATAATAAATGTGGAAATATGTTTAGAAAAATTGCACATGTTTAACCTCTATTGGATTACTTGCTTTCTGGGGTGGGAGGGAAGGGAGAAAATTTTGGAACAGAAACTTTTGCAAAAGTGAATGTTGAAACTATCTTTGCATGTAGTTTGAAAAATAAAAAGCTATTGTTATAAAAATAAATAAATAATAAAAGTACATCAGAAAAAAAGAAGACCATATCTGTTCCAAGGAACAACCTAGCTAAATATGGAGAGGCTCATAAACATGGAAACAACTGGTCTTGTAGTGATGATCTTCCAGAAAAGAAAGAAAAATACAAAATGACCTTGGTTCCTCTGTGGATCATTTCCAAAGCTTCAGTAATGGTCGCAGCCAAAAAAAAAAAAAAAGGAAGAAAATGTTAAGAACCATTTGGTTTGGAATATCTATAGACTTTAATTTGGCTATTGGAACTCTAACTGTGAGGTCCTTGTCCAATGTCCAATGAATGGGTATGTTAATTAATGGAGGAAGTAGATTAGATCCATCTTGACATTCTTGCTAGAAATTAATGAGAAGAAAGGAAGAACTATTTAAATAGAAGGATGGCCTCTAAGAAGCAAATAAAGGAGTGGGCAAAGTAGATTTTGTATTCCATCCAGAGGGAACAATATACATCGTTTCATAGATAGCACAATAGTCAAGATGAAAGATAATGGGAGCCTGAATGAATGTGAATGATTGTGAGAGACGTTGTGGAAGCAAGATTTGGCAACTAATTGGTTGTGTGGGGTGAGGGAGAATGAAGAAATGCCAAGGTTAGACTCTTAAGTGAGTAGAAAGATTATGATTTCTTTAACAAAACCAGGAATACTAAAAAAGAAAAAGATTTTGTGTAAAACACGAGTTCTGTTTCTGAAATGTTGAGTTCAAGATTCCAGTGGGGGCAGCAGGTAATGTAGGAACGGAACAAAGGAGAGAGAATAGGGCTGGATATGTAAATATTGTAATCACATATATAGAGATGATAGTTAAATTCATAGGAGTTGATGAGGTCCCTCAGTGAGAGAATATAGAGAAAGAGGAAAAGATAGTTTTTATAGAGATGAAATGAGATCATTTCTGTAAAGTCTGTTAAATGTCAACTATCTCTCAAAGTTTTTTTTTACCAATATTCAGACCTCACAATAGCTATTCTGACATATTTTACTTCTTACCAGATACTATATTCAATAAAACAATGGCCTCAATGTATCCTTTTTATCCCTTTTACTTAGGGCAGAATTCTCTTCTCCACTTCTTGGCAAATACTTCCAAAGACTTCATTCAAAACTCTACTTGTTGGTTCCTGCTTACTCTGCGTTGGAGCTTTGTCTCTCCGGGGAGCACATTTTCATTTGTCTATCATGCCTTTGCTCTATTTATTCTTGGGAGGGAGTTGTATGCTATTATTAATGTGGTATTAACATTAGTCAATGAGAGTGGTTCTCAAATGGGAAGATAATGACCCTCAAGGGACTGACTGATTTGGATCATTTAACAGGCATTTACTAAACATCTACAGAGTGCAAAATATTGTTAGATACTGAATGATAAATATGAAAATACTTAAAACACGGGCCTTTGTCCCTATAAAACTCACATATGTTGATAGAATGTTAGAGCTGGACCAGCACTTAAAGATACCTCTGACAATTACCTGGGAATGACCTTGAACAAATAAGTTCTCTGGGCCCCAGTTTCCTTAGCTGTAAAAGAAGAATTTGGGGTTAGACTGGCTAAGAGGGTCTTTTCAGTTCTAAATCTGTGATCCCATGATTAAATAATAGTTTCCAGTGATTTCCAATCTTCTTTCGTTCCACACATCAATTTCAACCACAAAAAGGTATTGTGAACCTCCAGAGTAATTTAATATACACTTAATATAATCAATACTTTTTGAAAATATGTTCATTAAGTGCTTATAATAAATATGATAACCTTTATCCTCCCAAAGCTATAAATTAAAACTTATATTATAATTATGAAATTAATAACCTCATAATAACAATAAAACCATGAAAGTTCCAAATATAAAATTATAAAACTCTGAATTATAAAATAATTACAGATATTTTAGTGGGAAGTTCTGTAAGAATTAAAAGAATTCAGCAAGAGTTATGTACTTTTATCTGTAAAACATTGTTATTTTACAAATTTTGTTGAATATAAATAATATTTTAAATAAAATAAGTTACAACCTGGAAGTTATCTAACATAATAATCTTATATAATCTTAATTTCAATGTTGGATTTTTTATTTAAATAAAGGCTTGCAATATTTGACTCAATATTAATCAAACATGGTCTTCATTCTATTTCTACCTTGAGTTTCTGTATTTTGATTTTAAAACAAATTGAACAATTTGGCTGTAGATCAGCAGAGAAAGTAGTACTGAATATATAGATTATCGAACCTATGGGATCCAAAAGAGAAGAGTTCCAAGACAGAATCTTGGGGACACCCAAGGTTAGAGGGAGTGACATGATGAAGAGCCAATAAGAGATACTATGAAAGACAGATAGAAGAAGAACCAAGAGAGAGTAGTATCGGGACAATTTATAAAGAAGGCTATTATGTTGTATCAAGGAGGCTTAGGATTGAGAAAAGGTTATTAGATTTAGCCATTAGAAATCATAGTTTATTTTGAAGAGGGCAGTTGTAGTTGCAATGATGAGATTGGCAGCTAGAGTGTTAGATGAAAGGAAGTAAAGGCACTGATTGTAAATTATCTTCCCCATGTAAATTGAGAAGGCAAGCGATATGATATGCTTTCTGAAGGAGAGAAGCCAAAGACTTGTAAATTCTACATAAGTTTTGTACATCTATAATCATAAACACTTTTCTTTTCAAAAAAATTGATTAGGTACACGGTGAGCAGCAAACATTACAAAGAATGAAACTGATTATATTTCAACATGCAGTTAGGTAAAACTAGTCTGAAATAGCTTGGCCAGGTATCCAACTGAGCAGTCATCTCAAGAGGATGCAAAAATGAAAGTGGAAGTACAAGAAATGGAAGAGAAAGAGAAAGGAAAGTCTGCAAAACTTAATGATAACTGTTTATCATAAAGAGGAAAAATTACCACACTTGTACCATAATACCGTGTTTCCCCGATAATAAGACACTGTCTTATTATTTTTTTGGGACTAAAAAACACCAGAGGGCTTATTTTCAGGGGAGGGCTTATTTTATCCTCCATCATGCCCCTTTTATCCTCCATCATGCCCATTTTAGCCTCCATCATGCCCCTTTTATCCTCCATCATGCCCATTTTAGCCTCCATCATGCCCCTTTTAGCCTCCATCATGCCCATTTTAGCCTCCATCATGCCCCTTTTAGCCTCCATCATGCCCCCTGAGTGCTTATTTTATTCTCCATCGCTTACTGAACTTACCGAGTTTTTAGATGGTCCTGTCTCAGCTCTACTCCGCGGCGCTGCTCTCAGTAGCGCCAGCAAGCAAATCACCAGGGAAGAAGAGGATGACGCGCTCACTGCTGCAGCTCTGATTGGATGCAGCTCGGAGCGCGACGTGCGTTTCACCCGGGAGGGGAAGGCAGCGCTGCTTACTGAAGGTACCGCTACGCAGCATATAGCGCAGGGGATCACCATGATGACCGTTTTCATAGTAAGTTCGATAGGGCTTATTTTCGGGGGAGGGCTTATTTTAGCGGAATATTAAAGAGTATGTGGGTGTCTTATTTTCAGGATAGGTCTTATTATCGGGGAAACACGGTATCACAGAAATCACAATAAAAAATTAGGAAAAGTGGCCAGATAGGATATGTATGTATGTGCTGTATGAAGGCATACATATATGTGTTTATATATATATATGTATATATACATATATACATATATATATAATATGCATACATATATGGATTGTGTATGTGTTGTACAGGAATATAGATGTGTTTATGTGATCTAGGCCAGTGGCCATGCAGTTGCAAGGGCATTCATTCATGGATTGATTTACAAGATATATAAAACAGGTGAAACTACCAAAATATCAGATTGTATTTTTTTTTGTTAACTAGGAAGTGTTAAGTGTCTGAGACTAGATTTGAACTCAGGTCCTCCTGATTTCAGGGCTGGTGCTCTATCCACTGCGCCACCCAGCTGCCCCTATTAGAGCATATTGATTCCAAAAAACAGGGAATCGATTTCCAACTACTGACCCATATGTCTCCATTCCCATCCATATAAAAACTTTATAAGGAACACCTATACAAGAATTAAGTGCGTTTTTGATGAGAATGTTATGGGTTTTTGCAAACAATATTCAACAATGGACCACATCTTCGCCATCTTACAATTAAATTAATAATGTAGATAATAGGAAATATTAAATGTGTATTATTTTATATATTATATATGTATATAATATAAAATAATAAAAAGATTGATAAAACAAAAATCCTATAAGGCATTTCTCATCCAAATGGCAAGATTCTTTAAAAGACGATCCTCTCCATAAACTGCTGAAAATAAACATCAGTCAAGGCATAAGATAGGGAAAATATATATATTTGCCAAAAATATTCATGATTGTGATGGAGGAGATCCTGCAGAGTCCAGGCTGAAGAGTGATTTTCTGTGAATAGCAAGTTCTTCCAGATACTTCCGATTTGCAGATGACTTTTTGTTGATTGCATAAAGCCCTAATTTATTATAGAATCTTCTGGAACTGATCTGTAGTCACTCAAAGGGATTTGGCCCATGCATCTAAATAGAAAAGACCCAATGGATAGAACATGTACATGAATGGACAGAGAATCTTTTTTCCCCTATGTTGTATTGCATTTTTATTTATATTTGTTCCCGCCTATCTGGAATGCCTCTTCTACTTTGTTGATTCATTCATTCATTCATTTCTCTTTTATTTTTAGAATTCATGGTTTTAAATTTTAAGTTCAAAATTCTCTCTTCTTTTCCTTCCACACCCCTTGAGAAGGCAAGCGATATGATATGCATTTTATCTGTGAAATCATGCAAAACACATTTCTATATCAGTCATGTTTTTCAAAAAGGATGAAAAATGAAGAAAAATATGTCTTAATCTATACTCAGTTTATCAGTTCTATCTCTGGAGGTGGATAGCATTTTTTATCATTGTCCTTTGGAATCGCCTTAGATCATTGTCGTATCAGAGTAGCGAAGTTTTTCGCAGTTGATCCTTGTTACAATATTACTATTACTGTGTACAGTGTTTGAAAACCTGGACCTTCTCACTTCATTTTGCATTAGTTCATGTAACTCCTCCTATGTTTTTCTGAAACCATCCTGCTTATCATTTCTTATAACACAATAGTGTTCCATCACAACCATATACTACAACTTGTTCAGCTAATTAACCATTTGTGAGCATCCTTTCAGTTTCCAATTTTTTGATACCACAAAAAGAGTTGCTATAAATATTTTTATACCCATAAAATTCTTTTATCTTTTTGGGATACAGGTCTAGTAGAAATATTGCTGGATCAAAGGCTATGCACAGTTTTATAGCCCTTTAGGCGTAGTTCCAAATTGTTCTTCAGAACTGTTGGACTATTTCATAACTCCACCAACAATGAATTAATGTTCCTATTTTTCCACATCCCCTCCAACACTTATCATTTTTCTTTTCTGTCATTTTAACCAATCTGATAGATCTGAGGTAGTATCTCAGAGTTGTTTTGGTTTGCATCTTTCTAATCAATAGTAATTTAGGATATTTTTTAATGTGACTATTGATAGTTTTTGGTTTTTTCTTCCGAAAACTTCCTGTTCATATCTTTTGACTAAATATTTGTTAGTTGGGGAATGGTTCTTCTTTTTTTTATAAATTTGTCTCGGTTCCCTATGTATCTGAGAAATGAGATCTTTATCAAAGAAACTTGCTGAGAAAAAAAAATTTCCTGAAGTTTCCTGCTTTCCTTCCAATTTTGGCAGCACTGATTTGTTTGTGTAAAATCTTTTTAATGTCTTGTAATCAAAATCATCTGGTTTATTTTCCATCATTCTATCTCTTGTTTAGTTATAAACTCTTCCCTTATCCATACCTCAAATTGGTAAATTTTTAAATGCTCACCAATTTATTTATGCCTTGAACATGAAAGGTGCTTAATATTTGTAGGTCCAAGGAAGAAAAAGAAGCAAGGAAAACAGCAGAGACTTTTATTATCTTATTATTTACAATGTTCATATTTGGTGTCAGAACCTGGGTTCTATGTAAACTCTTTTGAGGCTCAATTTTCTCATCTTTAACATAAAGATGTTGGAGCAGGTGATCTTTCTAATTCCTTCCCCATTTTTAAATCATTAAAATTTAAACCATTAAAATTCAGTGGTTCTGACTCTTAAGATCCAAAAAAAAAAAAAATCCCTTGAGATTTGAATGGATTTAATTGGAGGAGGTTTTTAAAAGACTCCTCTTCCTCTATTTGAAAGTAACTGGTTTAAAAAAATGCTTCTTAGATGTCCTTGTTCCATAACCTGTTTACTCTCTGTGATTCACATTTTATGCTTGTGGTCACCAAATTGAGTTGCTGACAACAAGAGGGTCACTTTCCTCATCCTGATTTGCTTTTAACTGAGCCAAGGACTTTCTGTATTCCTGAATCACCCTCCTAACATTCCATTTCCTTCTTCCCCATTGCAATCAATAGCTCTTTTTAGAAGAAAATGAGCTCTATCTGGCATCAGCTCCTTTCCATTCACCTTGTAAGTTTTCTTTCTCTTTCCTCCTGATGAACAGCACTCTCTCCTTTGGATTTCTACCCAGAAATTGGCAGACCCCACTGGAGAATACACCTTTTTCCTTAGCCTTTGCATTTATAGGATTTTACATTTTCAAAGTTCTTTTCAATCACTAGTAATTTTCATCCCTCATATTGAATCTTTGAAGAAGTGAAATGTTATAAACCTCCTGATAAAGAAGAAAAGCAAGAGTATGGTTCCCACATGTGGCATTTAAAACAGATTTTTCAGATATTTCTTGTCTATTAAATCGTGGCTTTCACCTGGACAGTGACTCTGTCTACTGTGCATTTTGTAGAATGTAGTCTCTTTACCAGTAGAGACTACCTTTTGTTTTCTCTTTATGTCCCTGGTGCCAATCATAATACCTTCAGTGCACACAGATGGCACACTCATTCTTGGGATTTGGTGCTGTTTATTTCTCCCTCTGATCTCAGTTTCCTTAAGGGCAAATTGAAGATAATACTTTTATTCTCTGTCTTACAAGACTGTTGTGAAGAAAGAGCTTTGTAAACTTAAAAGTGCTATATAAATAAAAATTTGTAATTGTTTCTGTGGTTATTTCCCTGTGGTGCCTTCTGCAGTACTTTATAGGAATTTTCAATAAATGATGGGTTAATTAGAAAATTAAATTAGATTGTGTCATTGCATTATAATACCAGGAAGTTACTTAAAGAACATTTAGTCTGATCTCATTGGATAGGGGAAGAAGCTGAGGTTCAGATTTTTGGTCATATGACTAGTTAAATGGCAAAGCCAGTACTAGAACCCAGGTCTTTTGATTCACTGGCTAGTGCTTCATCCACAATACATTTGAGGCAAAGTTTCAAAAACACTTTACCTCTTGGCTCCAAGATATCTCTAACTTCACAAGCTTGCCATATATATTCTACCAGTGTGAACAAATATATAGGGTTCTTAAATCTGGCCTCAGACATTTACTATCTGTATGACAGCAGCCAAGTCACTTGACCTCTTTCTGTCTCAAGTTCTACATCATCTATAAACACTGATAATAACAGTAACTATCTCTCAGGATTGTTGTGAGAATCAGTGAAATTATATTTGTAAAATGCTTTGCAAATTTTAAATGTAAATGCTTACTATTATTATTAACAACATAATTAATTAAATCAATTTTAATAAACAAATCACAATTTAAACCATGACTCAATTTTGTATATGTCATATTCCAATCTTTCCAATCATAGCTTGTCTTCCTTGAAAATCTGCTATGATCCTTATTAATGGCTTTTGGTTAACTAAAATATATCTAGAAAAGTTAGAATTTTAATTTTTTTTATTCTGGGAAATTGTAGAATTTTTTTGAGAGAGAAAAATCAGAGCAAAAGGAAAAATCAAGAGAGAGAAAAAAAGAAGAAAAAGGGAAAAAAAGTGAACATATCATGTGTTGATTTACTTTCAGTCTCCATAGTTTTTCCTCTTGATGTGGATGGTATTTTCCATCCAAAATTTATTGCCTTGGATCACTGAACCGCTAAGAAGAATCAAGTCTCTCATACTTGATCAGTGCACAGTCTTGCTGTTACTGTGTACAATGTACTTATGGTTCTGCTTGTTTGTTCAACATCAGTTCTTGTAAATCTTTCCAGGCCTTTCTAAAATCAGCTTGTTCATTATATTTTACAGAACAATTATATTCCAATGCTTTCATATACTATAACTTACTCAACTATTCCCCAATTGATGGGCATTGTAGATTTTTTTAAAGTTTGTTATTTGCTTTTATTAATTCTGAAAATTTCTCTTCAATAATTTCCAGAAAGTTAGTGTCCATATTATTTTGTTTTACTATATTTTCTGGGATTGTTACTATCATACCTTGACCCACCTTCTACATGTATCCTTGGTATGTGTATGTTTTACATTTTTTAAAATAAAGTTGTCTTTGATAAGCTCAGCTCATTTTTTACTTTATGTTGTCTGCAATTTTATCTTTCATGATAGCAAACTTTTGCTTCTATTAAGTTTTTTTTAGTTATATTTTCCATATTAGTTTTTTGATTAATGATTTTTCTCAACTTGAGGAGTGGGTATCTTTTAATTAAACATTCATTTCCTCTTAGGGCTTTTGCCCCCCTATATCCACAAGCTTTTCTTTTATTTGCTATTGTACTTTTCTTATCAGTATTGATTCTTGCTTAAATTAATTAAAGGTATCATCTGTCTCAGTACATTGTACTTTTTGGCCTTTTTGTCTATATTGCTTCAATTAATTTAGTTGTTTCAGCTATTCCAGAGTATATTTCTAAAATAATGTATACTATCATTCTTTTTTGCTTTGGTCATTTTCTATTTTGATAGATTTTAATTATTTTTATGAGTTTTGAGGAATCTGGTTTTTTTTCCCTTCAAAAAAAAAAAATCAAACCAATAAGCATTTATTTAGCAGCTCCTATTTGCCAGGCTTTGTGCTAAGGACCAGAAATGCAAAAAAAAAAAGCAAAAATAGTCTCTGACCTCAAGGAGCTCACCATCTAATGAGAATACATGAAAATATAAGAGCTTCCTTGGAAGCTCTTAATTCTGCCTTTCTTCCTATAACTCATTCATTCTCTTCCTAAAAGTTTATAACTTTAAAATAACAATAATAATTAATTTATATGTACTTTAAAATAGCACAGTGACATTTTACATATATTATCTCATTTAATTCTCATAACAATCTGGTGATTCAGGTGCTGTTATTATTTCCATTTTACAGATGGGGAAACTGAAGATAAGGAAAGTTAAGGAAAGTTAATTTGCCCATATTCATATAACTAGTAAATTTCTGGGAAAGGACTAGAACTTGTCTTTCTGACCTGAGTGCAATGATAGCGCTCTAGTCATTAGATTACCTACTGAGCTATTTTTTTTAAAGAGCTGTAATTCTTCTATAGAAATTGCCAACAGCATTTCCTTTTAGAAATCATTGTAGTTTGAAAAGGAGGCAAACACAAAATTCATTTTTACTCACAAGAACTCAGAAGAACCTTTAAGTTGTTATGTTATAAAATCTAACAATATTAAGATTTAAAGAGGCAGTTCCCAGTATTCTTGTGAGAATCAAGTGAAATTATATCTGTGAAGCATTTAGAACAGTGTCTAGCACATAGTAAGTAATTTATGCAAATTTATTCCCTTAAAAACAAAGAGTTCTTATGATCTGCACATCATATGCATGGAAATTTTTTAATGTGATCATTTAAAACCTATTTTCCCACATGATTCTAGCAAAAGCAACCCTTTACCAAAAAAAAAAAAAAAAAAAAAAAAAAAAAAAAAAAAAAAAAAGCAGTTAATCGCTGTTATCAGTTGTAATAGAGAAAAATCTTTTCTGAATTATTGTTTTCTGCCTTCAGTATAGAAAAAGATAATATCTCTAATTTCAAATTTGACCTTTTATAATTGAAGATAAAGTTACTAATTGCTGTGTTATGTGATAGAACCATTTCCAAAGTAAGAAATAATGCTGTTGCTTACACAATGTCTTTTAGTGCCAGGGAAACCTCATCTGTGCCAGTCAAATTGGAGTCATCAAGAGTGGTACTAATTTGTGGACATCACAGAAGCAGAACAAATATACCACCCTAAAGCTTTGTTCACTACTTTCTTGTGTGAAGCATTGTGTTAAATGCCACAGAGAGAAAGTGATGTCAAATCTGTAATTGATACTTCCTTTTGGCAGAGTATTTACAAACAGCAAACTGTCCAGATTTCCCAGAGCCAACTTGAGCCAAGGCCACAGAGCAACTCTGAGTGAAAAGTTCAAGAATGGGAGATCCCAAAGGTCTGGCTTCTTTTGAGCTCTCTTTTTCTCTCTTTATCTGATCATCATCATAATCATAGAATGTGGATTTAGAAGAGCTAGAAGCAACTTTAAAGATGATCTATTCCACTGTACTTGGAGAGAAAACTGGGATTTAGAGTCTGGGATTCAGAGTGCTGAAGTGAGACAAGCAAAGAGGGGAGATGGAAAGAGTTGTGGAAGCTCAGTACCTGGCCAACTGGTCTACCAGAACAATCTGGGGCAATGCCCTGCATTGTACTGCTTTGCAATTTTGAAACTCCTTCCAGTCCTAAATTGTGAGAACTACACTCTGTGCTTAAGCCTGTCCAATGTATTTGGAGAATTGGGGTAAGCATTTCAGAAAATTAAAAGATGTAGGATCTGGATAGAGTAGGAGGAAAAGGGAACCTGACAATCCTTTCTAGCTGAAAAGCTCTCCTTTGTTACAGCTACAATTTTCATCAGCTACTATCTCCTGGAGCTCCAGTTGGTCTGAAGCCTTTGCTCAAAAAGGTCACCCAGCTCCTACAGACTGCATAACTCATAATTCAAGCCTAAACTTGTTCTTACTGGTGGAGAGTGATTATTCAGTGCTTTGAGTCAGAGCTGTTGGAAGCTTAGGATCTCTTGTACCAATTCCTCCCACCACACAGGCTCAGAACATTCAGGAATTATTCCTTCCGTCAACAAGAAGAGTTCTTATGCAAAGGCTTAGGCTTGACTCCTGGGTTCCAGCTGTGCTTTTGGACATGTTTACAAGAAGTCAGCAAGGTATAACAGAAAGAATACTGGATTCGGTGTTAGGTGACTTGTGTTTGGGTCCTGGCTGAATTCATGGATTCTTCATGGAATAGGGCAGATTGCTCTTTATAAGAATTATCCATCATTCCTTCAAGGACCAAGCTAAGGGGAAAGCTACTTAATGGGATACCGAGAAGGGATTGCATCAGCAGATAAGTGTGGGGAAAAAAGGATGAAAAGAGAGGCTGTGTTTCTGAGGAAAACAACAGAAATAAGGGGTTAGGAGCTGAAGGGAAGGTGGAGTGACTATGAGTAGGGAGCCAAAGGAGAGTAGTCTGAAGTCCTGGACCACATATGGTCTTCCGAGAAGGAAACAATGATGCAGCAGAGGAAGTGATGTCCAAATAATAATAAAAATAATGGTGATGCTGCTAATATTTATATAGTGCTTAATTATGTGCCAGGCACTGTGCTAAGCACTCTATAATTATCTCATTTGATTCTCATTAAAATTCTGGGAGGTAATTACTATTATCACCCCATTTTACAGATGAAGAAATCAAACAAACAAGTTAACTGACTTACCCAGGTTCAAACAGCTATTAAGTGCCTGAAGCTGGGTTTTCCTGTTTCCAGGCCTGTATTTAACCATGAAATCACTTCTCTGCAAGGGCGACAGCAGCCAAAACCAAGACTGTCACAGACTTCAGCAATCTACTGAAAGCATGCTGAGAGGAAGCAGTTTCTTCATCCTACCCATCACACCCAAAGTTGTGATTCTACCTCCCCTTCCCCCAAGTTTTCTTCAGAGATTTTTTTCCCATCTTCCACCTGGGGGGGTATAGAAAGGTGTGCCTCCTTGCGTTGGGGTCAGAGAAAAAGCCTACTCTGTGCCAGGCATTGTGCTAAGCACTTTTCCAATCTCTCATTTGCATTCTTCTAGGAGCTTTCCTGTTATTTACACTGTATAATTAAATGCTTTTGTTGTTGGATTAGCTCAGCATGGTCTGTAAATATAATAGAATTGCTTGAGTTGGGGCTTGGAACATGAGTTGAGAAATTTATCACCCCAAAGAACCCACAACGAATCTAAAAAAAACAAGCAAAGAGTTTTCAGAGCCTGAGTTCTCAGAGACTTTGGAGGCCCAAAGCCTGATCTTTCTAAGTTGGCTGGGTCTCCTCTGTAGGACTCGGCTTCTCTCTTGTTACTATTAGGGCCGTGGTCTAAATGACTGGATCTGCAAGCTTTTTGAATGTGTGACAAGCTAGGTGGTACAGTGGATGGAGTGATGATGACCTTGGAGATAAGAAATTGTTGTTCATTAGGGTCCAACTCTGCATGATCTCAGTCTGGATTTTCTCGGCAGGGATACTGGTGTGCTTTGCCATTTCTTTCTCCAGCTCAATCTACAGATGAGGAAACTGAGACAAACAGGGTTAAGTCATTTTCCCAGGGTCACACAGTGTCTAAGACCGGATTTGAACCCAGGACTTCTGGACTTCAGACCCAACTCTACATCCACTGTACCAACTAGCTATGCTGGAAATAAGAAGATCTGAGTTTAAATTCCATATTATACACTTTCTAGCTGTGTGGCCCTAGGTAGAGAACTTAACCTCTATCTCAGCCTCCTCAACTGTAAAATTTCAAGTTAGCCTCAGGCATTTAGTAGCTGTGTGACCCTGGACAAGTCACTTAACTTGTTTGCCCAGTTCTTCATCTGTAAAATGGGATGGTAATAGTAATTATCTCCCAGAGTTGTTGTGAGGATCAGAGGAGATAATAATAGGACTTACCTCTAAAGGTTGTTGTGAGGATCAAATCATGTTTTTAAAACTCCTGGTGCACAGAATAGGCACCTAGTAAGTACATTAAAAAAAATTAGTATCCTTATATAAAATATATGACAAAAAACTACTATCAGTTCAGCAATTTAAAAAATCATTTTGGATTTTTAAAAAAGATCTCCACAGCTTTCCTATAAGTTTTGAAAATATAGAGGAGGCATAAAGGGAAGGCAGCTTCGGTATAGATAGGGGTACTATCTTAAGCTGGACTTGGAGAGAAGAACACCCAGAGTTGAATTCTGTTTCCAAACTTACTAATTATCTGCATTTCCACATTGATAGGGGTGCTCTCTCAGCAGGGGTTCTGTGAGCCGATGAAATCAAAGGTCTGGTCCCCCCCCCACACACAGAATACATGTACAACTGATGCTGAGTGAAATGAGCAGAACCAGAAGATCCCTGTACACTTCAACAACAATACTGTATGAGGATGTATTCTGATGGAAGTGGAAATCTTCAACATAGAGAAAAGCCAACTCACCTCCAGTTGATCAATGATGGACAGAAACAACTACACCCAGAGAAGGAACACTGGGAAGCGGATGTAAATTGTTAGCACTACTGTCTGTCTACCCAGGTTAAATATACCTTCGGAATCTAATACTTAACGTGCAACAAGAAAATGGGATTTACACACATATATTGTATCTAGGTTATGCTGTAACACATGTAAAATGTATGGGATTGCCTGTCATGGGGGGAGGGAGTAGAGGGAGGGAGGGGAAAATCTGGAAAAATGAATACAAGGGATAATGTTATAAAAAAAATTACTCATGCATATATACTGTGAAAAAAAAATTCTAAATAAAATTTTAAAAAAGAATACATGTAGTGTGGGGCATTATTCAGGCCACAAAAAGTCTGTTTGTCCATTTCTCCCTTCCATATTGTCAGTTTCCCCTTCCTGGGTTTGATACATTGTGGATCAGCAGAAGAAATTAAATAGGACTTTTGCGGAGTTTGGTGGATGACAACATGCAGGCCAGCCGACGACTCAGAAAAAGTGTGGGAACTCAGAAATGCATAAAATATCTGTGTAGTATTGTACCATGTCAATCCGAACTTTACAATAAGGGGCCATAAACTCCCCATAAAAGAAAAAGAACAGCGTTCCGACTTCTTTTCTGCCATACAGAGAGAGCCAAAACGTTTGCGTGGAGTTCCCAGATTGCTGGGCTATTTGGAGGAATAACGACTACCTACCGACTCAAGCATATTTTTGTTGCCTCTAAATAAAACCAGAATAACAACGCTCGATCCGCAGATGGACTCGCAGGTGCCTGGTAGTTATTCTCCAGGGGCCCCTGGTTGGGAACCCGTGGGACTCAAAATGATGATATGGCAGCCACACAACAGCGCCATCTTAGGGTGTTGTTTGGGAGAGGACTAGCTCCGGGGCCGGCAATGGATGGGACGGCCCTGTTCTCAGCCGTCTGGAGGCCGGGAGCCAATTCTGGGCTCTTGAAGGCATCACCAATGGCATTAGCAGGGGGATGCCTTGATTGGCAAGTGACTCGGGTTTCAGTGAGGGGCAGCTGTACAAAGCCACCAGCCTCGCTCCTCCAGAGCCATCGGGGGCCAGAGGCAAGACCCAGGTCAAGCCGACTGGCACGGCCTCCAGCTCTGGGAACCACAGTGACTCCCTTCCTACAGGGGGCAAGAAGACGCAGCAGCCCCTGCGGCTGTAATGAGTCTTCCAGGACCCGCGGGGGCGACATGTAGCGTCCGACGACGCTCTAGCCCACGTCGGGAGGCGCGTCGTCGTTGGCCGCTGAGGCTTTCGGGATCGTGGCGGCAAGATGGCGGCCCCCAGGAGCGAAGAGGGAGCAACCATGGCGGAGGAGGAAGCGGCGGCGGCCGTGGTCGAGGCTGCGGGGCGGAGCGGGAGGTCAGGGGTGGAGGTGCTGGTTTCTCAAGATACGTCGGGCTCTCCTCCTCAATGTCCCCACGGTGGGTCTTGGGGGCGTGGAGGGCCCTTCCTGGCCAACCACCCCCCCTTCTCCCTATCGTTTCCGAGGGGCCGCTGGTACAATCACGTGATACTTAAGGACCTCAGTTTCCTTATCAGTAAAATGATAGTGGGGTGGTCTCCAAGGCCCCCCTCCCCTCCCTATAAACCGTGTCCCGTGAACCCTTCCGGGAAATGCTTCCGGACTCTTCGTTCGTGTTTGTCCGCGGTATGGGCGCCTTCGGGCCCCTGGCGAATCCCTCCGAGCCCTGCAAGCACCGGGCTTTCTGCCCCCCGGGCTCGGAGCGAACCGGCTGGCTCCCCTGTGTAGGCGGGGAGAGCGTGGGCCCGGGAGCGAGACAGGCTTCCCCTGGGGGCTGCCCGCCACACCGAGAGCAGCTCGGGGATTTCTGAGAGCGTCCTGGCGTGCGGGACACGGAAACCGGGGGAACGGGGACGCTTCCCCTCATCCACAGCTTGCCTTCTGTGGCTGTGGGAACGCGCGCCAGGCCCCGTGAACGCCCGATTGCGGGCTGCAGATCAGGTCCACCTCCCAGGGAAGTTTGGGGAAAGTTCTGAAGCCTTAAAAGTGCTTTACGATGTGTCGTAAGGAAAGAGGCTTCTCCCCCCCCCCCCCCCTGCCACTGAGCTTCACGCGCACATTTCATTTTTAAGCGAATTTGTCCGACTTCCAAAAGATGACATATTTAGATGATTGGTGACTGAAAGCTGCTCCGCAGAAATCTTGTTAAATTAGTCAAAATGATAGAGTTAGCGCCAAGGAATGGTAGAAACCAGCCTGTTTTACAGGGGGGAAAAGGTGATCTGAGGCAGTTAAATATCGGCACCCCAGATGGTACAGAAAAGTGGGATTTCATCCACAGTACGAGTTTTCCGATGCCAGACTCGGCCCTACTACCTTTTAATAAAAAACCAAACCAAACCCAAAAAGCTTTTCCATGAACATGAAAACTAGCGATTTTAGGTGGAGCTGTGCAAACTTTTCTTGTGCAAGACCTGATGATGCTGTTCATTTTTGTTGTCTAGGTCCTACTCTTCTGTTTGTAAAGGTGAGCCAAGGGAAAGAAGAGGCCCGGAGGTTTTACGCTTGCTCAGCTTGTAGAGATCGAAAAGACTGTAATTTCTTTCAGTGGGAAGACGAAAAGGTATGAGCTTTTGGAGATACGCTGGGGTTTGTTTTTTATGTTTCCTGTTTCGGTAAGAGGGAGTTGAGAGCAGATGGGGTTTGGACTTGCGGGGTAATCCCGGATTCAGATTTGATTTCTGAAACTTAAAAGGGGTGTGTAATGACAGATAACGCCTCTGGGACCCGGGCCACTCTCTAAGACTTAGCAAGGGCGCTTGTGATAAAGGGACTGTCCCAAAGCCAGTTCCAGGACTCCCCGCGCTGATGAAATCAACAGGCCCCGATGCAGTGACATGGAATGCCTAAGAAGAGATTTTGAATATGATGTCATAGGAAATTAGCATTGTAGGACGTTATAGATCATGTTTTAAAGATGGGGACCCGAGCAGCCAGGTGGCGCCTCAGACGCTTAACCCTTCCTGGCTGTGTGACCCTGACTTAACCCCATGGCCTCAGCGACAAATAAATCAATACATTAATTAATTGAAAAAAATAATAAAGATGGGGAAACTTGTGGCTCCTAGAGATTTGTTCAAAGTAACACAGCTACTTAAAGACAAGAGATAAGATTAGAACTCAGGTCTCTGATTTCTAGTCAGTGACATTTTCACTGTCTTGTGTCTGAGAGAGATCATAGGATTTAGAGATCTTTGAGGTAAAGTGGTCCGACTCATTCATGTTACAGATACAGATTTAAAACTGAGAGGGCCACAATGATGCTTTAAAACTACGGGTTATAAGTCTATTGTGAGTTTCAAAAAAGGTAACCTATGTAAAAAATGTTATTTTCAAATCTTAAAGCACTGTATAAATGCCACTTCTTGTTATTATTACCTAGGGCCACATAGGTAACAAAGAGCCAAATCCTGCCTTACATACATCCCTTTCCATTATGCCATGAACGTGGTGCCCTAATCTTTTATGGTTAGAGACGAGGATTAGTGAACTTTTATCTTTACAAAGATATTAATTATTGGTCAGTGAAATCCTTGTCTTGAAAATCTAGCCCTCTTTCTTTTAATGCTTGGGTAAAATTTAAAACCCATAGCAAGGTGTTATATACGTGTATGCACACTGATAGGTGTACGTATATAAAAACATCCAGGGCCATCTGCAGGCATGCTGATCATGGCTGTGGAGGAGAAAGTGAGCCAGGAGACTTTGCCCTCACTTAAATCCAGTTCATTTGCTTGTCATGGTATCACTTCCCCGATGTCGTGGTCCTCTTCAAGAATGAAGAACCAAACAGCACGGATATAAAACTGCATACGATGGCATGATACGTATATGATTGTATAATTGTACAAAATGAAAGCTTTTAATTGATATTTTCCTATATTTGGTCACATAAATTCTATTTTCTTTTATCAGGATTCTGGCAAGCGATCATTCCCTGAAAGATAAAACAGTCAAGTTATACAAAAATAGGATTCAAATAAAGACCTCCATCAATCAGCCTTTATGAATCAAAGCAGTCTTTTAAAAGAACATTTAAGGTTGTAACAGTATGAAAGTTAAGGAGAATTCACACTTTTTCAACCTGTCATATTCTGTTACACAGAAAACTTGCTGGAGGCCTTCCTTTAGGTCTTTTTATATTTCGAGAGTCCTAGTACTAGTACTGACTCTCCACATTTCATTCCCTTACTCTCATCGCATGAATTTGCCCACCGATTTTAATAATCAGAATTTCCTGGATGTTGTTTTTTATGCTACTTCTTTCACATAAGTTTTTATTGGAAATACGATGCAACCTGTTTATGCCCATGCATTTCCCCATTGCTTTTTGGATAATCTGTAACTTTTATTTTTTTCAAGATTATGATATTCCAAGTTCTATAATTATCAAGACATAGATGTCAAAAACATATGTTTTGGGGCAGCTAGATTGTGCAGTGGATGGAGCGCTGGCCCTAGAGTCAGCAAAACCTGAGTTCAAATCTGCCTTTACACAGTTAACATTTAGTAGCTATCTGACCATGGTCTAGTCACTTAATCCCAATTGCCTTGCCAAAAACAAACAAACAAAAGATAAATAAAAAGATAGGTCTTTGTGTTAGGGGCAACTTAAGATTTATTAAAAGAACATTTTAAATATCCTTAGTGCCATTCTTTTTTTTCCTGTTGGGTTCTGGGCCCAGGTTATTGTCTTTCTGTAGTATTTGCCAGATATATGTATTAATGTATTAATTAATTAACGTATATGTATTAATATGTTAATAATATATGTATTAATTAATTAATTAATATTTTAATCCAGTAGACTAGCTGTTGTTTCCCCAATGAGATATTGAAGATTGTCATGACCATTGCTAATAAAAAACTCCATCTTTCAGTATTCCCCTCCTCCTCCCCAAGGCAATTGGGGTTAAGTGACTTGCCCAGGTCACACAGCTAGGAAGTATTAAGTGACTGAGGTCAGATTTGAACTCAGGTCCTCCAGACTTCAGGGCTGCTACTCTATCCTCTGTACTATCTAGCTTCTCCTAAAAACTCTTCCTTTAATGATGTTGAAAATGGCCTTGTGATTAATTTTACATTTTTGAATTCTGAATGATAAATTTTAGTTCTATGAAATTGAGATAATGGAGAGAATATGGTATGGGAAATAATATAAAAATTTCTAAGACATTTAAGGAAGAGTTTTCAGCATTGCTACATTGAAGCAAATGAATCCTGTTGACTCTTTTTCTCCAAATAAAAATTCTTGCATGAGTTAATTTTAGTGCTTTCAGGGGTTAAAAAGAAAGACTTTCCTAAAACTCATTAGGTTCTTCTGATTTTTTTTTTTTTAAATTAATGGGTGATAAGGCATCTTAACTAGTTAGACTTTATGTTTCTTCATGTAAAAAATATCCCTACCATTGTTTTAGAATATTTGAGAATTTCTCTTTACATGATCTATGTTCTTTTTTCAGTTGTCAGAAGCTAGACTTGCTGCCCGAGAAATATACAACAGACGTTGCCAGCCTCCTCTATCTCACAAGCAGTATGTAGAAAGGTGCTGCTCTTGTATTGCTTTTAATGATTACTTCACTGTAACCTCTTCCCCTAAAATTAACAACCACTGTGGCCAAACCTTTAAACAATTCTGAAGTATAGTTTTCCCTAGGAGGCTGGGGAAGTGAACAGAGAGACCCTGGGACTGTAAAGTATTTTACTTGGTGAATAAGATGAATCAGGGGGCTTTATTTAGAATTAGGCAGGTTAGGATTGAGCAGCTAGGTGGCTCAGTGAAAAAAATGTTGGGCCTGGATTTAGGAAGACTCATCTTCCTGAGTTCAAATGATCCTAGACAAGGCACTTTCAGTTTCTTTACCTATAAAATGAGCTGGAGGAGGAAATGGCAAACTATTCTTTGCAAGAAAACCCCAAATGGGGTCAGGAAGAGTTAGATATAACTAAACAACAAGGGAAGATAAGATTGAAAAAAGGTTAATGTTAAATTTGGAGTGATTATAAAAATTGAGACAATTTTGTTATCTTTTTTCAGTGATAAGGATAAGATCTCAGCTAGAGATCTTAAATTTCTCTTCTCAGAATGTGGTTCTTTGAGGGGAAAAAAGGATTATAGGAGATTAGCTGAAGTTTGATGCCTTCTTTTTCATGTAAAGTACTCTTATGAGATATGAAGTATTGGAGAGGTGGGCAGGGAAAGTAAAAAAAACCCTTAAGTGACTGTTTTAGTTGTTTACAATTGGGTGGTAGTCTTTCTTGAGAATAGTTTTCAGGTTCTTAATAATTGATGATATCCGGGGCAGCTAGGTGGCATAGTGGATAGAGCACCTGCTCTGAATTCAGGAGGACCCGAGTTCAAATGTAGTCTCAGACACTTAACACTTCCTAACTGTGTGACCCTGGGCAAGTCACTTAACCCCAGCCTCAGGGAAAAAAAAGAAAAAAGAAATTCCATGGAGGAGAATACTCTCTAAATCAAAATAGACTTCCTATTAAGGTTTTGTTGTGCTTTGATTAAATAATTTAGTTTTAAAATTATGGAGGAAAAGAATAATGATGACTAAAAAAGTTAAATAGTATGTTATCTGATTTGTGTTATGGAACTGATATTATTGCCCTCCTCTTTGGGTTCCACAAAATAGAGCTGATCATTATTTTTCTTACCTCTTATACTCTTGGGAAGAGTTTTTTGGTATAGTAAGTTCAACTGATGTATTTATTTCTGTGGTTAAGCATCAGCATTTCCTTTTAGGTTTCACATGGCTTCTTGAAGGTGTGCCATTATGCCGTTACCAAAGATGTTGACACACTCTTACTGTGACCTATAGAGTCCTAGTGAGAACCTATTTGAATGCTAAAATCAGCATTAATTTATGTGCATCCAGAATAGCTTTGTTTAGTTGATATTTCATTCGGTTGTTTTTTTTTCAGTGCTCATTTAAACTCAGATTTTCAAAGTCTGCTATTAGGGAAATACCATAAACATAATTTGTCTACTCCGGGAAAGGCAAATGGAACATCAAATGGAGATCAATAAAAATGACATTTCAAAATGCTAGCCTGCAATTTGTGAATCATGCTGAGCTGAGCAGCAGAATGAATGTTTTTTTTTCCCCTTCCTAGGTATGTGTAGTAAATATGAATAAGGAAGGAAAAATGGAATAATCAACACTTCTTCAAATTTTCATGTTCTTCTAACCAAATTTTTAAAAGCCTAAGTCTGATTATCTTAATTTAGTGATTTATTCAAATGATTATCTTGAGGAGAAAGAAAGCATACACAAGAAATCTCAACATCCCCCCACAAAAAATTAATAAAACTACCACCAATAAGAATAAATGCAGTTTATGCTAGTGGGGATAAATATTTCTTTAAAAATATGATCCATATGCTATAAACTTGGAATAGCAATATTAATCCTTATATTTTGATGACAAAATTTATCAAAATAAAAACATTTTAATGTAGCTAGTAATTTGAATACAGTTCCAGATTTTTTTTCCAGTAGCCTTATGATTTGGTAATGTGCCCTTTAAAGAAATGGTCATTGTACGTCCCTTATAGACTTTTACTATAAACTTTGAAACTGAAACTATGTAAGGACATGATCAATTTTTTGCTTGGCTAGAGACCTAAGCAAAGCTTTTGACCTTTTTGTCGTTGTAGGAAAATATCACTGAAGAAAGTTCTTTATCCAGTGCAGATCAATTTCTATTCAGTAACATATGGTCTATATGGGATACACATGGCTGCATGATTTGCTCAGGGTCCCAGGCATATGTATCAGAGGTGGGCACTCTGTCTACTCTACCCTATTACTTCAGGTAGCTCACTCTGTCTGTGTGACCTGATGAGATAACGTGTACATTGGTCTCGACCGTCGAACCTAAGGAAGGTCATGAGAGAGCAGTGTGGACTTTTTTTAGTGACCAGAGAATGGCTCCTTTGAGTAGACTATTCAACTCAAGGCCTCTGATCAGTTCTATGATTTCCCTAGAAACCCCTCGAGGCTTAGTTCCTGAACAAAAATGTAAAATGTGATTAAAATGTATGATTGGTTGGCTGAGTTCTAGCTTCTCCCTTGCCTTACCAGCTTTTTTCCCTACTGCTGCTTTGATTACTGAATCCCTGAAGTTTTTTCCAATATCTAGAGGTCATCCAAAGGGCAATTCTAGGGACAGAAGCATTCGCTTTATCATCTAGTCAAGCAGTGTGTTGTAATAGAAAAGGGTATCAGAGTAGCAGTCAGTAAATGTGAGTTTGAATCCAATTCCTTCCCCTTTATTCCTTTGTAATGTTGTAAAGTGATTTACCCTGTTGGGTCTCATCTATAAAATTAGAGTATTGAACTAGGTAGTCTCCAAGCTTCAGCTCTGAATGTATGATTTTAAATTTTGTTGACATCAGTGCTCCAAAGTCAAGGCCAAAGTTTAACATAAGACTTGGTGCTTAGATGAAATGTGATTGATTACACAGACTTTATGTTTAGTTCATTGTGTATCTGGTGAAGTCTCAAGACTTAGTTTCATCGAAATCACAAGAATCTACCCAAACTCTAGGGATCCTTTGGAGAACCATTTGACGTAACTGGATTTAGATATTTCTGACCATCATCTGCTGTGACTGATAGATTTGCTCCCTCCCTTTCCTGTGTTCCCATTGGTTAATGAATCCTGAATTCATGCACAGTGCCTGGCTCATAGTGAGTGCTTCATAATTGCTTTTTTTCCCCCCCTTTCACTTCATAACTGATGTGCATTGACAAGCATGAAAGCAATCTACATTTTTTAAACACTGACAATGACTAGTTGTTTTTGCCTCTGCCGACTTCTGCACAAGAACAATAAATTCTAAAGAATGCCGATTTTGAAAGTGGATGTAAAAATGATTGGAAACATCTCATTTGGGCCTTATGACAATCTTCTTAAAGGAAAAAAAAAGTCACATCAGCTCTTTCATGGAGTAGACTTTGAACACGATCTGCATTATGAGCCATTTCTGTCTTTTGGGACGAAGGATTGTTGGACATAATCACCTTTTAACTGGGCTTCATCAATATTGCTGAGAATAGAATTCCTTTATAGCAAACATCTTTTCTTTAGAAGGTTATTTTTCTTGCTAAGTATGCCATAAGAGCTTGAAGAATGACCGTAACTTTTCATTTTGTAATGACTAACACACCAAGTAAGACTATTTTAACATTTAAAGCCAGAAATATAAAGATTTGTCAATAGGTTTAAACATTATAGTTGTAATAGTGACCTCAGTTGGAGTTATATATTAAATTCACATTTAAAATGGATATTGATCTCCATTCAGGGGCTAAATTGGAGTATCTTCATTCTTATGAAATTGCTGATTCTTTTCTACTTTGTACTTATTCAACTAGATATAAATTATAACCGATGTATTTTTCTTGTCCATTTTTCAAATCTTTTGGGTTTTAAAATGTACTTTTTTAATATTAAAATATTAATTGTCCAGTGTTTTCCATAGAAACTGACTTAAAATTTGTTCTGTCTTCTTCAATTGTATTGTTGAAGGTATTGGAAGTTTATTGAGCTGCCTTTATCTCAAAGGAAGTTTTGCCAAAGATGTCAACAGTTGCTATTACCAGATGATTGGGGAAAGCATGGTGATCACCAGGTACTTTATGATATCTCCATTGCTCAGTTAAAGAGACCCAGTCAACTCCTCTATCCACTGGAGAATAAGAAGACAAATGCTCAGTATTTGTTCACAGACAGAAGTTGCCAGTTCTTACTGGACCTAATTTCTACTCTTGGATTCAGAAAAGTTTTGTGTGTTGGAACACCAAGGTATGTTAATTTTTAAAAATTCTATCATCACTAGAAATGGATCTTTATTGAATTGATTTGTGCAAGTACCCGATTAGCCATAGTGATACACAGTATAGTTCTTGACATCAAGGAGGTAGAACCCATCTCTGTTAGTTTCTTTTGGAGAAACATCTGTAGGCCACCGATGCGGGGGCCTGTAGTATTGTGCCAAACAGGAGTGGGGATTTCATATATGGCATCATATTCTCTAACAGCTATACTTGCCAAATGCAGTTTAGGACATTAAGAGAAAGAAAATAATACTCATTAATATTCATTATTTTTCTTTTTAAAGGGTTTTTTGCCTTTTCTTGGAAAGATTTGTGTGTTCTATCATTTTTATGAAAAAAAATTTTTTTGTCCCCACTCTGTTTTAGATAAGGAAAAGCCACACTGTGTTTTAAACATTAACAAAACTGATAAGTTGATTTTGAAAAACCTGTCCAAATCCCATTGCTTATTTCATTGAAAGTTTTGTGGAACCAAGCTTTCAAACATTGGAAAAGATTAATCATTTCAGCTTTTTTTTTTTTTTTTTTTTTTTTGCTGTCTGTGGTGTTGGTAATTTCTTACTAAATTGCTTTCATTAATTGCTTCAGGCTGCATGAGCTGATCAGATTGAAAGCATCAGGCGACAAGGAGTCTGACGTTAAAAGCCTTCTGCTGGATATTGATTTTAGGTAGGTTTACAAGACATAATATTTGTTCTTTTTTCCCAAACATCTCCTGGTTTTTGCAATTTTCTTTATTTAGTTTTTTTATTATCTCTCTTTTCCCTTCAAGCTGGGTCTCAGAGGCAGTAGTTGTTTATGAGATAACTTTTTGGTTGTTAGACATGAGAATTCGATGCTGATTCTGTTAGATTTTGTATCTTGGGAGACAAAATCTATTCTATTCCTGTGCTTTGCCTAATCTGCTTCTGACAGAATGTAGTCCTGGCTTGTTTTTAAAGTTTGTTATTCTTTGGCTTCCTATGAGTGAAACTTCTCATTCATATTATCCTGAAGTAAATGCTGAACTCCTTCTTACTTAGACAAGAATTTGTAGAATTTTGCTTCGTCACCAAATTTTCAACTTCTATCAAAACATATTTTTTTTGGTCCATTTCATCTGGAGAAGAGTTTATTTCCCTCCATTGGTTGCTTATTGGAGTGAAGATGAAGACCAACTAGAGAATAATTGATTTGTTCTAATTTCATTTGCTGCCTATTGCAAACTTTTTTCTTTCTCCTCAAGTGCTTCCACGGCGTCCCCTTTCTTCCCCCTCTCAGATAAGGGCTTTGTTAGTATTTCACTGAAAATATTTTTTTTTTCCTCTTCTTCCTACACATTTTATTTTTTTTTAATTTCAATATTTTATTTTTCTAATTACATGTGAGAATAATTTTCAAAATTCCTTTTTGTAAGATTTTGAGTTCCAAATTTTTTCTCTCCCTCAGTTAGCTCCCTCTCCCCAAGATAGCAGGCAATCTGATATAGGTTATATATCTGTACAATCAGTTTAAATATATTTTCATATGAGTCATGTTCTGAAAGAAAAATCAGAACAAAAAGGAAAAACCATGAAAGAGAAAAAGCAAACCACAAAAAGGTAAGAATTGTGTGTTTCAGTCTGCATTCAATCTCCATGGTTCTTTCTCGGGATGTAGAAGCCATTTTCTATGTCAAGCTTGTTGGAATTAACTTGAATCACTGCATTGCTGAGAAGAGCTAAGTTTATCATCGTTATCTCATAATCTAGTTGTCAATGTCTACAATGTTCTCCTGGTTCCACTCACTTCATTCAGCATCAGTTCATGTAAGTCTTTCCAGGCTTTTCTGAAATCAGCCTGCTGATCATTTCTTATAGAGCAGTAGCATCCTATTACATTGATATACACAACTCATTCAGCCATTCCCAGTTGATGGGTATCCATTTGATTTCCAATTTTTTGCTGCTACAAAAAGAGCTTCCTTTTCACAAAGGTGATCCTTTCCCTTATTATGATGTCTTTGGGACATCACTGAGCCAGTCACACCTTTGGGCCCAGTTCCAAATCGCTCTATAATGGCTGGATCAGTTCACAGCTCCATCAGTAGTGCATTATTCACTGAGAATATGGAACCTATTCTCTGAGTCTTCTGTTTTCTCCCTTCTCCTGTCTTCCTGCACACACCGTCCTCCCCTTCAAGGAGAGGGCACCCTTCTTTTGGCCCAAGGTCAGCTTTTCAATGTGCATACTTGATCCCATCTCCTTCTGTCCAGAGTTGCTCCCACCACTATATTTACTGCTTTTCAGTCTCTGGCTCTCTCCCTTCTCCTTCCTAGACACTTGCAGACATACCAGGTGGTCTCTGTCTTTTAAGAACCCTTGGCTTAAGCTGAGCATTCCACTCCCTCCCTCTCCATCTTGTCTCTTGGCCGGACTCTTGGGAAAGCTCTCTCTGTGTGCTTGTCTCTCTCTCTTTCTCCATGCACTCATCTCTTCTCCTGACTCCATTGCTCAACAGCAGCTGTTCCCTCCACTCTCACCAGCCATCTCTTATTTGATAAAACTTTGGGCCTTTTCCTCAGTCCTGCTCCTCCCTGGCCCTACTGACAATTTTCTCCTCCTGAATGCTGCCTCCACACTGAGACTCCATGACTCAGTTCTCTCTGGTACTCTTGCCTGTCCCACCAGACCCTCTCGGACCCCAGAGCTTTACACCGGGCTCACTCCTCTTCTTCCTCTGTGCATTTCATTTGGTAAGCTCATCAAAGGGTTCTGTCATGGAGCCCGAGCAGCCGGTTCCCACATAAGGTGTCTGCCCTAATCCCTCTCTTGAGCCGTCGTTGCCCATCTCCAGCTGCCTGCTGGACATTTTGATTGACTGTTCTTTGGGCATTCCAGCTCACTTATCCTTCCCCTAAAACGCGGTCCTCTTCCCAGTTTGCCTCATACTATTGAAGGCACCCCATCTTCCTAGTGTCCCGACTCCAAACCTCAGGGCCCCTCTCACCTCCTGACCTAATCTATTCTATTGTCAAACCTTGTTTCTGCTCGGCCATTATCCTTTGTGTATCTGTCCACTCACACATTCACTGCATCCCCTCCGACCTGTCCCACAACCCCTCCTGCTCCAGCCTTTTCCACTCAGCCCCCAAAGTGGTTTCCCTCAAATGTAGGCCCGCCCCGTTGCTTCTCTTTTCAGGGAACTCCTGTGTCTCCCTGTTACCTCCAGGATGAAATGGAACCGTTTGTTTGGTCCTTAGTAAGCTGAGCACTGGCTGCCTTATGGAGTTTATAATCCAGGGACATTGCCTCTTTGCCAGCCCTCCTCCATGGCGCTCCATCTCCTTGCCAGGCTGCACTTCATACCTGGAACATTCCCCTCTCTGCCCCATAGGCTCCCTATAGACCCCAACTTTAACAGGAGGACTTTCACAGTCTCCCCAAAAGCTGGTGCCTTCACTCTAGGACCACCTTCCAAGTATGCTTGTATGTAAATAATTATTCACATGCTACTTCCCCCTCCTCCATTATAATGTAAGCTCCTTAAGAGAAGGGGCTGTTTTTGGTTTTCTCTGTGAGCTCAGCACTTAGCACAGTGCTAGGCACCTGGGAAATATTTAGCAAATGTTCTTTCTCTTCCTCCCTCTTCCATTTTTTCTCTCTCTCTTTTTCTTTCTCTCCTTTTCTCCCTCCCTTCCTCTCTCTCCTTCTCTTTCCCTCCCTCCCTTCCCCTCTCTCTCCTTCTCTTTCCCTCCCTCCCTCCCTCTGGAGTTTAGGAGAAATAAGGGTTGGATATGTAGACCTTGAAATCTTTGGCCTAAAGATTATATTTGAACATACAGGATCTAAGGAGTTCTGATATTAACCAAAAAACCCTACTCCTTACCTCCCATTACCTTGCATCCTCATGGTGAAAGACACATAAATGGAAGTCGGAAAGCATGGAATGGCAGGAAGGGGAGCCACACATGGGCAAGGAATGGAGAAGCCTGGAGAAGGGGGAGTGGGATCTGACTTCTCTTGAGTGTGAATGGTGACTGGGCCAAGGGCTCAGCAGTCCAAAGAGAAGACCACAGAGGAGTGGAAGCCTGAGGAGGAACAAGGAGTAGCACACATTGGGAATCAATGAAAGGGGAATGCCAGACTGTGAAATCTGTCCCCTTCTGCCTCAGGGAATCCCTTGTTTCCTTTGAGTTCAAGTCAAGTGTCACTCCCTATGCGCCTGTGCCAACCTTCCCTGTTGCTAATGCCTTCCATGCTACGATTCCCCGGGTCTGCTTCATATATATCTTGCATTTTTCTGTCTGTGGGCATGGCGTGCTCTATCATGACAGGGGAGGACTCTGTCTTTGGCTCTCCAGTCCCCAGCATGGGGCCTTCACACCTGGTTTTCTTGCAAAGTGCCAGGAAGTGGGCACTTCCTAAATGCTTTTGTGGATGAGGAGAAGGCCGAGAGGATGTAAACCATGTGCACAGGAGGCACCGGCAGCTTGGATTTGGTCCCCGGCCTGTGGATTTCACTTGCAGACCTGGAAAGAGCCTGTGGTCTGAGCCCAGTTCCTGCCGGGGATCTTGGGAAAGGAATTTTACTGCTCTGCACCTTAGTTTTCTTATCTGTAAAAATAATCTCCTAGACCCTTTCCGCTTCTAAATATGTGATCTGTTAGCTTTGACAACAGAGATAAGATCAGAACTCAAGTTCCTCACTGATGTAAGGTGACTTCTGAAGTGTTGTAATGTTATGGATGTTGCTAAGCAGAGGCATAGAAAACACTCTTCTGCAAATGTCTGATCAGAAAAGGAAATGGGCTTATCTTGGAAAGAGAGTTAGGGATAACAGACCCTGTTTGAGGGCTCCCCTGGTGAACACCTATAGAGAAGCTTGCATCATGTGGAGTGGATTCTTCCTGTGAGGATGTGGTGTAGTGAACCTGCAGGATTCCAGAAGGAAACCAGAGGGATTCCCAGTGGCCTGTGAGCCTAAAGTGTCAAGCAGCTTGTTCAGATTCTAAGGCCTTAAATTTTCCCATTGGTATTAGGTTTTATTTTTTATCTTGAAGAGTTGTATTTGAGTTTCACATTATGCTGTCAATAGTGGATATTGCTTTTTTAATCCCCTGCCTTGTGACTTTCCTTTCTGAGAATATTGTCTATTGGTTTTGTTTTAACTCACAGAGAAAGTGTTACCTAAGAGTTAAGAAATATTCCTCAACCAATCCTTAACGTGCAACAAGAAAATGGGATTTACACACATATATTGTATCTAGGTTATACTGTAACACATGTAAAATGTATGGGATTGCCTGTCATCTAGGGGAGGGAGTAGAGGGAGGGTGGGAAATTTGGAAAAATGAATACAAGGGATAATGTTATAAAAAAAAATTACTCAAGCTTATGTACTGTCAAAAAAATTTTTTATAATTATAAAATTAATAAAAAAATATAATATATATTCCTCAAGATATTTCTCTAATAAATGTTTGGAGATTTTTTAAAAGGAGGCGAGGGGAGAGATACGGCCAGCTTGTTATATATACATCTGTTAGGAACGCACAGATTCAGGTTTCATGAACTTCAATATCTTACCTAATTTTTCAGCCAGTGAATGCTTTAATTCTGGAGAGAGGACATTAAAAGCTATGACTGCCCCAGTTAGGAACACATGTGGTGTAACCACAAATGAAGTCAAAATAATGATCGTCTTCACACTGTGATTTAAGTATATAGTCTCGTACAACTTTTCACCAAATCCCAGCGTAAGGGGTTGACACAAGTGGTGAGTTTGTCCATCCGCTGACTCTCTTACCATGTCACAGAGGTAATGGTGGATCCCTGAGGGCTGTAAACTTTGCTAGGTACTGTCAAGCTCAAAATCAAGTATCGTCAAGGGGTCAACTTGCTAAATGCAAAAGAAGTTGGCCACCAGGTTAGCAGCAAAAAACATTTTTTGACCACAGCAACTCTCAAAGACTACTTACAAGGGTTTGTGATTATCATTAATGGAGGGGATGTCACCCCCTACCCCTATGACAGATCCATGGAGTATTGTATATTGGAATACTATATGTTGGAATCCTTGTGTAGGTGGCATCTAGCAATCACCAGATGTGATTACAATAACCCAAAAGTGATTACAATTTCGTTTTGGTTATATGACCTAAGGATTCTTTTTTGGGAAAAGTAGAGTTAATATTTGCCACAAGATGGATTCCTGCAAGCTTTAATTATAAATTTAGCTTAGAAGATATGAAACTGTATTTGGCAACCTATCATCTGAATATAGTTATTTTTAAAAAATGAATCTCTTAGGTTGATCTCATGAACTAATTTCATTCAGTTCTTGATTACATTTCCTGTGTATAGTACATGTTTCATATTTGGTAACTGACTCTTATTTAAAGAGAATGAATGGCCAAATTAAATGAATGTCCTTTTGAGTGGCTTTCTAGTGCATTCATCCCTGATTGGTTTTGTTTGCCTTATTCAGTGTAGAGAATAATTCTTTGTGGCCAATTTCATTTTAAGAGGGCATTGTTGAGTGATTTTTCATAATTTAAAATATGAATAATTAGGCCCACTTGTTTGTAACTTGATGAAAGCTTGGAACTGAAATCTTGGCTTTTTCTCTCCATTGCTGCCTCTAATATTTTGTCCAGGTGCCCCGTGATACTATTTTTATTTAGTTCTTAATTTAAAAAAGATCAAATGAATGTTATTAAAAGAAGATATTAATCTTTTTATGAAATAATGAAAAAAAAATAAGGTGATGTAACAAATGTCTTTTTCTAGCCTTTGAAAGCATTAGAAGATAGCCTCTTGTAGTTATGACTTTTCTGTTAGCTATTTTATTTGCATATTATCTATTGAAAATAAATAGGTTAAAATTTAGTTAATCATTATATTACATCTTTGTGAGATGGTCATTAACAATTACATACGTTTATTTCTTCATGTCCGCTTCATTAAGCCATATTTTAAATGTTTTCCTTTTCTCTAGTCCCTTTGTTTGTTTCATCAGTATACTAACGTTTCACAGTGAGTAGATGTGTTAACATTGTATTCAGAAATGCTAGAAGATGTTATACAGAGAATGAGGACCAGCTTTTTTGGCATCTCCTTGGATTACAAAATGAGAGGAAATAAGTTTTAACCATAGGAAGAAGAATATTGGTTAAACATGATGAAAAACTCTATAGCAATAATGGCATTAAGTTAGCATGATTAGGAAAGACTTAAGGGTGTCTAATATAATAGCCATTCACCGTAGCAAAAGGGGAGTCGGAAGTTCTGGCATGATGTCAGCAATTTCTGGTTTTAAATCAAGTCAGTTAGATCTTCCTTGGCTTTTTCCAGACTTTCCACCTGGGCCCTCCATTCAACAAGATGATTAGACATAGGATATGGTGATCTGATTATTGTAGAATTAGTATAGAATGTGGATCACTCAGGTGCAGCCCTTCAGGAAGTCTATGAGATAGAACCAATGGGTTCCAGAGCGCTTTTGTTTTTAATGTGATTCACTAATATGGTTTAAGTAGTTCAAGAATGCCAGTATGATGTAGTAGGAGGCTAGAGGGGTAACATTGGAGTTGGAAAACCTAGATTTAAGTCTTGTATCTCACCCAACTTGGGCAGGACACTTAACCCTTTAGTGCCCCAGGCAACTATAAGATTATAGTAGGTAGAAGGATGTTCCATACTGAAATTCCTCATCCTGGACTTCCATTTCTGAAACTCCTTTTTTCACAGATCTAAGTGGAAACAAAATTCAACTTAAGAACCTATTTAGAATTTTTTAAAAATGTCTTCAGTGCTTCTATAATGCTATTTTAGAGACTTTTCCCAGTGGTGCATTTCATAACCCATCTAGACCTTTTCAGCCTATGTACTTCTTTCCATACTCTCTCATAAAAATCTTCCCCAGGCCACTGAAGGGCTTCCTTTGAAGACCTTTAAAAGTCTTTTAAGAGGGGCAGCTGGATGGTTCAGTGGATTGAGCACAAACCCTGACATCAGAAAGGACCTAAGTTCAAATCTGATCTCAGACACTTAATACTTCCTGGCTGTGTGACCCTGGGTAAGTCACTTAACTCCAACTGCCTAAAAAAGTCTTTTAAGATTTCATAGGTCCTAGTGTCAGATTTGAGTTGTCCATCTCAATGACAGCTTATCTCCTTTTCTACATGACAGCCATAGGTAAAATCATTCTCATGAATATCATAAGTAATGAAAAATATATGGATCAGTCTTTGCTGGTGTCCTCTTGGTCATTTTTGATAATACCATCCCAGGCATTTGGTATCTTCCCTTCTTTTGATATACTTTGAAAGAATTGTTCCCTTGATGCTTTCAAAATCATTACTTCTTACATGAATTTATTCTGATCTTTATTTAGGCAAGTGGCACTTCCTTACTTCATCTTTTTAATTGCCATTTGTGTTTCCTCATATAGTGTCTGTCATTGAAGATGAAATTGCTCTAGAGATCCTGGAAGATCTGTTTTGGTTTACATCCATTTGTTGTCCTTTCAATTTAATCTACCAATACTTTAGATTCTGATTTCATTGAGTATGACATCAACTTTCTGTAAACTTATTTTTCCCTTCATTGCTTTTAATTGTTGTGTGAGGCAATGTATTATTAGTAATTTCCTACCTTCTTTTCCAAATAAGTCTTTATTCTAAGCAGTGTTGCCCTTGGCTGCCATTTGTCTCTCTTTGGCAAGATGATTAAATATTTCTTGGCTGAATCAATTTCTGGGCCTCTTGTGATAGTGACTGTTTTACATTGGTTAAATGTCTATTATAAATAAAGATCCTTTGTTGATGTCATTTTCTTCAGCCATTTACTGTTTTTCCATCAATAGCTTATTTGAATAGGTCTGAAGCTTTTATAATTGTATACAGTCTTCATATCATCTTCCTAATTTGGTATGGATTTTCCCCTTAGTAGTAAGTAGTCTGTGATCAGACTACATACACAGTCAGAAATGACTCCTCACTTTGTAATCATTTTCCTGTCTGTTGGATTATTTAATTAGTTTCCACTTTTTAAAATAACGTTTGATTCTTTTTTTCATGAGGTATCTTCTTCCCCTTGTTTAAGGAAGGGTTCATGACATACAGCGGTGAACCTCCTAAGTAGTCTCCAAGCTTTTGGCCCTTATTTCCTTCTTAATTCTGAACAAATTTTTTTTGCTGTCTTCTCTGTGCCCATCCTCAATTCATGTCAATTCAGGTATCATTGTTTTTGGTGACTTGGAAGTTCTTATCAAGTTCTTCATAGAATTTTTTCATCCTTTGCAATAGGTAATAGCACATAAAGTTCAGTTATCTTCATAGAAGTCTTTTTTCTGTTGCCCATTATGTGTCCCGCAGGGTGAGATGGTCAAGTGCCTCAGAAAACGAGTCATTTCCTCTGTTTGCCTGTTGAGGGGGAATCTGTGAGATATATTTTTGTCTGGATGTAGCTTCTTTCTCTCTTCTGCCTTTATTCATAGAGAGAATATCAATATGAGGAGGTTCAGTTCCTCTCATAGTATATTGTTCAGCGAATATTTATAAATAATGTAAAAACTGTGTGATTTCTCTATTCTTAATTTGGATAGAATTGGAAATCACACACAATCTGCCTTTGCATTGTACTTGAACTATTTCTAGCTTGGTAAAACTTGTTAGAGTTTGTGCTTTGGTGACTTAAACTTTGAGAAGGGAGGAGAAAAACTTGGAACACAAGGTTTTGCAAGGGAGAGTGTTAAAAACTATCTTTGCATGTATTTTGAAAAATAAAAAGCTATTATTAAAAAAAATTAAATTATTTTTACATGCAATTAAAAAAAATTATCTAAAATGATGTGGGGGGGGAAAGAAATCTCTTTAACAGCTGTCACAGGGATAGATTATAAGAGTAAAAGACTTGAAACAATAGCTCGGTTTTTATTTATTTATTTGTTTCAAAACCTGCAGTGGAAGTAAATACCTTTTCCATGGATTTCCAGGGAAAACATTCAACATATTCATCTTAAGGTTACTGAATAAAGTAAATGGGTTGTCCTTCAAAATTTCATTGCTTTTGATTAAATTGATTTCCTCAGTATGGTTAATTCCTCTATTAGTGCATATTGCAACTTTTTTCTATCTTCTTATCCTTTGTGTTTCTAGTCCATGTTTCTCTATTGCTCATTTTCTCCATATATACCAAGTTTCCACCCAACATGCTTTAAGTTTTTTTAGATTTCATAGGTCTCACTGGAACCCCCAGCTGTCCATTGGAAGATGAACATCCCGGCTTTTACTAGATACCATCGCTTGCTTTTGCCTTGTGTACATTTTCTTTTTTGATGATTCATTTCCAAGATTTTATTACATCTGTCACTTCTGGAGTGTAGGTCATACTATGAAACATTTTACTTGTGTTCACATCCATTTCTCTATTATTCTTTGAATCATTTGCAATTTGACTCTTTGAAAATTGCAGTATTCCTCAGTATACAACCACAGTAGCATCATTGTCACTTGTGGGAGAATATTTATGTTTAAAAGATGAAGTTTGTGCTCAGAAATATCTTTGGATCGTTACCTTGTTCAGCTTCCCAGATTCAGTCTAGCCCAGTCTCTTAATTCTTCCAATGTGCAGTGCTCAGATGTATTTTTTATTAATGGACTAATTTAGCAAACCAGCCATCTATCAAACTCTGTATTGTATTTGGGTGATAATCATATTTTGTCCTTTTAATTTTTCCTATCCGGCTTGTTAGGCTGGTTTCTCTTAAGGAGGCCCAGTGATGTGCTACACTCAGCACAGGGTCTTCTAATACTTTCCACTTCTAATTCCCTTTTTTTTGTATTATAACAGTAAAATCAAATTATACATGTGCTTTTTATGTATGCCTGTAACAGAAATACAGTTCTCAAGAGTTCTTTTTATCTTTTATGCTTCTCTTGAGTCCTATATTTGGAGGTCAAATTTTTTTGTTTAGCCCTGTTTTTTTCTTTAGGAATAAATGGAATTCACCTGTTTCATTGAATGTCCATCTTCCTCCCTGGAAGAAAACTCTCAACTTAGCAGAGTAGTTTATTCTTGGCTGCATTCCAAGTTCTTTTGCCTTTCAAAATATCAGATTCCTTGCCCTTCGATGCTTTAATGTGGAAGTTGCTAGATCCTGAGTGATCCTTATTGCAGCACAGGAAGTTGTAACGTCACCATTGTATAGGGAATCCATCTTGGACCATGTCCAAAAAATCCTGCCTGATATCTTTGGTGAGGATATATCTTCCGATTTTATTCTTTGTTTAACAATAATCAAAGGAATGTTAAAGAGTTGTCCTTTTCTAAAAAGGTCTACTTGATTCTACTTTTAAATAAATTAGAGGATTTGTTAGAAAGTAAAATCTTGTCAAAAAATATATTATCTTTTATAGGTGCTGATTGCATTGAATCTAGTATGTATCAACTTTTTTGTATTGATAGCCATTAAATATAAAGCTGAGCTGATTAATATTGGAAATTAAAAATGTTGGTGTTAAATATTTATTTTTTCATTGCTAATCACAAGTGAATATGACTAATGCTAATCAAAGGTAGTAGTGTAGTACTTTCTAAAGTTGCTAAATATGTATGATGCAAAAAAAAAATCCATTTTTATTTGCTATTATACCTTGACTTTAATTTGTATGTTGAATGACCCAGGTAATTTTTTATACATCTATTTATCAGGCAGAAGGAATATTTGTGTTTCATACTGAGCTATTCTTTAGCTTTGCCACTTACTTCTTGCACTTGATAAATTCATGGGGTTTTTTATGTATATAACAATCTGAACAGAAGGACATAATAACACGATATTTTCTATCTCTAATTATTGTTAAAGTTAGTTTGATGTTTGGAAAACACTTTGATTTCCTCAGATGAAAGGATGGTGGTGAATAATCAAATCCAGGCAAAAACCAAATGTATTTTGATACTGAAAATACCCATCACAAATCCTTTAAATTAATTATTTGAGAACGTGTGCTCCAAAATATTTGCCATTATTCAAGTAACCTAACAAAATTTATTTTACAGGTATTCACAGTTTTATCCAGAAGAGAGCTTCTGCCATTACAATATGTTTAATCATCATTTCTTTGATGGAAAGGTAAGAACCGTGACTGTTTTTTTACTTGTAAGTCCAACATGGTGTTTGCTAACTTAATAAAGTATAACTTGATAATACAAATCCCAAAAGAATGAGATATTTTGGTTAACATTATTGGCTAACTAATTGAGCTTAGAGTTGTACAAAAGCAAAATAAAACAAAAATGATCATTCTAAGGAAATTTCCCCCCCCAAAAAAAGTATACCTTTGGTGCTGCAAAATGATATCCACACTCTTTTCAGAATAACAGAAGTAAAGGTTGGGGTTTTTTTTTCTCTCCCAGTTGAAAATTGGACAAAGAGGCAAAACTTTGAATGTCTTTTTTGCCAATCCATGGTGAGATTTTAAAGCCTTTTCATATAATCACTTATACCAACATTTATCTGTTAAAAAGCTACAGGCCTGTGGGGTTTTTTTTCCCCTGAAAAAAATAGTAGCATGAGCAATAGATAAGCTAGATCTTTGCCTTATAGAGAGAGCATTTTCTCCAAAATACACAACAATATAGTTGCGTTTACTCCAATTACTAAATTGTATTAACTTGTAAATCGAATGCCTTGATCATCCTCTATTGGTACTTTTTTGAAAATTTCTTAAAAACATAATTTGACAAAACTATTTGAGGGGAACAAAGGTCCAGATGATATAAAATAGTGAATTACAAAAAGTAATATATGTTTGCTTTTGAAACTCTATTGGGTAAGAACATTTCAGTTACATGTTTAGATCAAAACTTGATGTGCGTATATTCCTAAAGCCTCAAATTCAGACCCTGATATCAAATACATGACCTCTGTTGTTTGATTGTAGGGGTCAGATAGGCACAAGCGGTAGATAATCCACAAATCTAATTTCCTTAGGGGTAACCAGAAAAGGTGACTGTAATTCTTAATCATTACCATTCAAAGGTAATCATCTGTTGGAATAGTTGGTCTTGAGGGCCAAAAATACTGTTAACGTTTTGATTGAATTATGCTGTTAGCTTATTGCACGTTATTAGGCCCTTAACTTCTCAGGCCTAAGATAATCTCCTCTGTAAAATGAATATATTAAATTATGAAATGTCTTTTCCTGAGGTTCCACCTACCTCAAAATTGGTGCTGCCCTTTTCTACAATCATACTTTTTATGACTGTCCTCTATAAATTTCCCTAAAATCTTGATTTTCTGTCTTTTCAATTAACATCACCTCTGTAGAACCTACTTTGTTCTGTAACCTTTGAGGGGTAGCTCAGATAGCCTTGAGTTTCAATATTCCTATATTTGGTGAACAAATTGTGAATAAATCTGTGATAATTTAATTGCTTTCTAGGACAAGCAGACTGTCAAATCTTTTTATTTATAGAAATCCTGTCATCTTTAAAATTCATTATTTTGCCTCAGATTTCCTTTTAGAAATGACTTGGTGACCTTTTATTTCAGCATGATGCCAGAAAAATGGATCTTCCTTGCTTACTTGTTATAAGTCTGAGGTAGAGCAGTGTAGGCAGTAGAAGGCTTGTTCAGGTCCCTGGGGCACATGGGAGGGAGACAGGAATGCTCTCAAAAGCCCCCTGGCCTAACCCCCTCATTGTGTAGATGAGATGCCAGGGGTCAGAGGTGGCATTCGAACCCAGGGCCTCTAACTCTAGAACTCGGGCTGTTTCCACGGACCCCAGCTCTGCCTCTCCCTGGTGGACGGGCTTCCAAGCCCCATGCAAACATCTAGAGCTGGCCCAGGGTCACGCCCCCAGGGAGTACCAGAGCTCATCCCCATGGACACAGTGAATGTCTCTATCAGCTGGGAGAACCCTCACCCGAGGCTCCGCCCTTCAGCTTTCACTCTCAGGGACACTCTCCCTCTCCCTCTCCCTCTCCCTCTCCCTCTCCCTCTCCCTCTCCCAAAGAGGGATGCCTGTTTGGTAACTGATGGACCTTCAGTTTCATTGATGGCTCCTCCCTACTTAGGTCTGGACCTAGGCATCCCTGAGGGCAAAGGGCAAGGGATCACCACCTTCTCTCAAAATGCTTTTTGATAGATTGTCTTCCAGAAACCGATGTGTGATTATGTGAGTGTGTGTGATTGTGTGTGTGATGTTTGTGAGCGCTGTGTCTGAGACATGGGAATTTTTTGTGGCTGTACATGTGTGTCTGTCAATGTATGGCAGCTGTGTATACACACACACACACACACACACACACACACACACACACACACACACACACACACACACAGGCTGTCCCAAAAGTCTCAGTGCAGTTGTGAGCTGCGTTGAAGCTTTGGGGACAGCCTGGATCAGGCGTGAATGTGGGCCGCTAGGTTGCCATGATCCCGTGGGCCTGTTTCCCCCAGTGAGGCCATGTTATGGGCTTGATTCAGTGATTCAGTGACTCTTGGGCATCTCAAGCCCGAAGAGCTTGGCTCTTCCCCTGATCCCACCCTTCTGCCCTTCTCGGGTCCCCTGCCCGCAGCCTTTCCTCCTCAGCTTTGTGGGCTCAAGGGATGGATGGCCTCAGGTCTGCCTCTTGGAAGCCTCCTCTTTCTTTGTGACTTGGTTCCAGTGCCACCCCCTTCAAGAATCTGCTTCTTGAGCCTCTTTCTTAGTCCCTCCTCCCCCAACTTTGTTTGAGTTTTAGTTTGTACCCATCCTGCCTGTCTTATCTGTAACCATGTTGTTTTCTGCCTCTCTTTGAGGGCCAGCCCTTCCTCCCTTTGCTTTTTGTGTTCTTGGCACACTTGCTCCTCTGGACACTCCTGTGCCCTCCTCCTCTCGCACGGACCTTTGTCTCAGTCGGTTTCACAGTGTGAAGCTGAATGTCAGCATTATTAAAACTAGGAAGAAGTTTAGTAGACACACACTTCCAATATCCATCGTACTTTTGCCTTTTAATTTTGAACATTAGGGACAAAATACAAATAAGATTAAATTTGGATGCCCAAGAGAGGCTTGCAAGGAAAGAGTGATGGGATCATTTTATCAGTTTTTGCTAGGAAGTTTCCTCTCTCTAATTTCTTATTATGGATGTCGTCGTTTAAGTGGACTTCTGAGACTGACAGATTTCATTTTATCTTCACTGGAAGAAAGAAATGCCATTAGGCCTCGGCTATTTTAGGAGCAGCCTTTTAGATAATAAATTTGTTGTTGAATCACTGTTGCCACTTCAAGGAGTAAGGCTTAGAAAACCCAGCTGCTGATGATTGTGGTTGTTTAAAGAATACTAAAAAAAAACAATAGCCACGGATGAAGGGCCTGGCAGCAGTGGAGAGAGCAACTTTGGCTTATGAGACTTGTTTTCTACAGATGCTCAACAGCTGTATTCCAATTGACCTTGAGCCTGTCTGTTAAAAAATAATTATTTTTTCTTTCACAACATGACTAATATGGAAATATGTTTTGCGTGACTGCACGTGTATAACCTTTATCAAATTGTTTGCCTTCTCAGTGATGGGGGAGGGAAGGAGGGTAGGTAGGAGAGAATTTGAAAGTCAAAATGATAAAAAAAAAAAAAAAATGAAGGTTAACAAATTTTTATGTATAATTGGGGAAAAATAAGTGATGAAAAATTTTTAAAAGAACTTAAAAGACTTATTTTCTTGATTAAGTGTCACTTACTTTTAACCATTTCTTCTGAAGCCATTACAATCTGACAGACACTCCAGGAGTGGATCTTCCTTCTTTAATGATTTCCAACACACTGTATTATGTAGGTAGAGCACTGACTAAACACTTTCTTTCTGCTGGGCACTGTGCTCAGTGCCAGTGATACAAAGTCAAGCAAGAGAGTCTCTGCCCTCAAGGAGCCCAGTGGGGAAGGAGTCGGAGTGACTGGGGCTGAGAGGCATTGTCCCCTATGGGACAGAAATCTGAAGGGCCAGCTTCTAGTGGGATGGCAGGATGAGGGGAGAGTGTTAGGAGCACTAGGCCAAGAGCAGCGGTAGGCATTTATTTTACGCCTTCCTGATCCTTCTGGATCAGGTCTTTGACAACTTCTTTAACTTACTGCTCATACTTTTTGAAGCCCAGCACTGCATTAGCTGCTCTCGTTGCCTTTCTATTTGAGCATTGCTGAAAACTACCCAAGAATGTCTCACAAATTGCCAGCTGGATTTCCTGCAGATTTAAGATTTCTCGTCTTCACTGAGGGCCCACTACTAGTCAACAAAACTTTTGGGTTTCTCCACTTGACTTTCACACTCCTTTCAGCAGCTATTCCCAATCTTTCCTTCTCTCCTCAAGACACTGACATCATTCCCATCCTTTTCCCTCTTAGCAGAAGACCTCACTTACTAATTATTTTTTTTTTGGGGGGGGGGGCTAAGTGACTTGCCCAGGGTCACACTAGTGTGAAGGTCAGATTTGAACTCAGGTCCTCCTGACTTCAGGGCTGCTGCTCTATACACTGTGCCACTCAACTGCCCCCTGTTTCCTAATTTTCTGAGAGAAAATCAAGGCCATCCACCATTAGCTCTTTTATCTCGTATACTCCTGCTAAAAAGTTCTTTACAGCATCCCTCACTTCTTTATTCCAGTCTTTGAGCAAGAAGTCATCCTTTATCTTGACAGGACTCTATTTATGTCATTGACCTCATCCCTTTCCATCCTTTCTGAGTCCTTTCCATTTGAACATTTGATCCCTCTCTCTTATTTAATTTATCTTAACTACTGGAGTCTTTTTCTTTGCCGACTACCTTCATTTGCCACTGTCTCGTTTTATTATCCTATAACTTTCTTCCCTTTGATAGTCCAACTCCTAGAAAAATTTATCTATTTGTTGCCTCTCCTTCCTCAGTTCCCACTTACTTCTCAACCTTTTGTGGACTGTTTCCTGACCCTACCACTTTACTGAAATTGCTTTCCCCGAGGTTATCAGATGCTCAATCCAGTGACTTCTTCTCAGTCCTCATACTATTTGACCTCTGTACAGTTTTTAATACCAGAGATCATTCTTCTGATTATTGCTCTTTCCTTGGCTTTTGTGACTCTTTTCTCCATGGATTTTTCTTCCTGCCTCCTTTTATGGATCTTTATTCAGTTCCTTTTCTCTAGGCATAGATATCACTCAGGGCTCCGCCCTGGACCTCTTCTCTTTTCATACTTTTTCCAGAATAATGGCATCTCTCCTGGGTTCAGGATGACTCCCAAATTGGTATATGAAGACCTAGTTACTTTTAAATTCCCATGCCTTTAGCTTCCTGCAGGACATCACCTGGGTAACAATTCAATATTTTCCTTACAAACTTACTTCACTTCCAAATTTTCTTATTTCTTTTGAAGGAAGTACCATCTTTTCACTAAATCAGCTTTGCAACAGTTGAGTTGCCTTTGACCCTTCACTCTTCTTACCCTGCTGATTCTTGTCAACTTGGCCACTTGCATCTGGACCACTCTTTTACTTATAGAGCCATCACACAAATTGATCTCCTTATCAACTCCCACTTAAACTATTGTGATTGTCTCCTGATTTGTCTCTCTGATTACAATCTTTCTTCCATATCTGTCTTCCATAAAGCTGGAAAATGAATATTCCTGCAGCACAGACATGACTGTGTCACTCACCTGATCAGAATATCTAAATTGTTTCTCTGTTTCATCTTCATAGACTTTTCAGTGTGGTCTTTCAGTCCCCCCTACTGGATTTACTTCATGTAGTCTTCCTTCATGCTCTATGTACTTGAACCAGATTGGCCAACTGGCTGTTCCCCTACCTCAACATCCTCTCTTCTCTCTGTGTATGGCTTCTGTTGTTGAACAAACTCTCACGTCACTGCAGACCTAGAGGATCCCTAGCCCAGGTGCTACTTTCTACTTGAGGGCTCTTTCCTGACCTTTCCTTAACAACTGATTAGTGTTCTTTCTCTTCTTCAATTCTGTACACATCATAACTCCTGAGTAGAACATGAGCCCTTTCATTTTTGTCTTTATATCATCAGTGCTCATTATAGTGCTTTGCACAAAGTAGGTGCTTAAAAATGTTTGTTCAATTGAATGTAGGATTTGAAAGGATTTGTCCCTAGTCCTTATGAGAAGATAAGCAGAAGAAATGACTTAGCTGGATTGAGTGGTGATTATCCTCCTTGGTGAATGAATGAATAAACCAGCCATTTTGTGCTACAGGAGTTCCATTTGGAAGTTTACAAAAACTCTTTTATAGGGAAAAAGGATATATGTATATTGAAGCTTTAAAAGGGTGTTTTTTTTTAAAAATTGAATCAAATATAGAACAGGGCATATTGTATTACAAAGAAAATATACAAATGCATTAAGTTCTTGAAAACTATTCTCATTTTGCATCCTTGTAGTGTAGCTTTACCCTTACAAAAAGCTTCTTGAAATGTGAAATGTGTTGTAAAGTCAGTGCTCTAGAAATTGTATAGCTTTGTTTTCCCAAAGTGACTAATATTATATACATACGTACAAACACATATCCTAGAGACTGTGGCAGGAAAAGGGAAAATGTTCAGAAAGCAATGTAACTGTGTTTCTGAACAGTTTAATGGATAGGAAAATTTTGTAGAAGTTATATTTTGTGTATATGTTAAGAGGATTATAATGTATGTAACATTGAAGCATTCTAAATATAATAAAAGAAATTGAAAATGAGCATTTATGTTCTTGTGTTTGGCAAAGTAGAGATGCTAGCTATAGATGTCAGCTGAAATAGGAGAGGAGATACTAGTGAGGAAATGGTAATGCTTTTGGTGTTCTATATCGATAACAAATTTAATTTTTGAACATTATTGCTTGAAATGTTTTGTTCTCTGAGAAATTCTGATGTTAGAATAGTCAACTGTCGAAATCTGCTTTAAAAATGCCAAACAAAACACCTGTTTGCCAAGAGAAGTCAAAGATAGCACCATATGGAGCCTGAACAAGAACATTTTTGGCCTCGAGGAGAGTAGTGAAGCCTGCTGAGATGGCAGAGTGGGTATTTACTTTGATGACAAGGTAGCAGAAGCTTATTTTAGGCACATGCTTGTCTGAGTAAGATTAAGTGTTCATTTGCAATACTGAGTTTTAAAATGAACTTCTGTCTTTTGTAGGCAGGTTTTGAAACTTGTAGAAAATTCTTACAAGAAGATAAAGGTGTAGGACTCATTCTGGTGACAGATCCTCCATTTGGAGGTTTGGTAGAACCACTGGCTGTTACCTTCAGGAAGTTTATGGATATGTGGGGAGAGCAACAAAGCCCAGGTATGTATTTTATACCAAGTGCCTCATAAATACATAAGCATTTTCACTGTCATAAAGATAAATTTAGGGGCTCAGTGGATAGAGCACCAGCACTGAAGTCAGGAGGACCTGAGTTCAAATATGGTCTCAGACACTTAATAACTTAATACTTCCTGGCTGTGTGACCCTGGGCAAGTCACTTAACCCCAATTGCTTCAGGAGAAAAAAAAAAAAAAGATAAATTTAGCCCAACTTTGACAAACTCTGAATGATTTCTTAAGTTCTTACCCCCCACCCTTAAAAATACTTTTCTTATGATATGTAACTTCTCATGTGAATGTTTTGTATTTGTCTGTGGGTTTTTGATAATTCAGTGGGTTTGTGATCTCATCAGTTTGTGTCAATTCTCTTCTCCAATCATACTCGCCAACTCATCTCTAGATATTGTCCTTCACGACACATACTACATAGTAGCTCATTTCCACTATAGGCACTGTCTTTGCAATCGTAGGCGGCTTCATCCATTGATTCCCTCTCTTCACAGGCTAAATACTCAATGACTTATGAGCAAAAATCCATTTCTCTATTATATGACCTTTTTCCTTCAACACTTCCTAGGCCTCTCAGCCATGCTCTTTGGCTCTGTATGAGCCATGTCCATGTCTCTTGTACGTTTGCTCCAGCAGCTTCACCCACCATGCTGGAGCCATTCTTTTAGCTCTCTCAACATGGAATACATACCAGTAGTATGAATGGCTATCAGTTACTCATTTTCACCACAAACATTTCTTTCCCCATTATTCATTTTTGATGTCTGTCTTTACACTTCTTTCACAAAGTTTTACCTTCTTGCCTTCTCACAAATTTCTTGCAGTAATAACCAATAAATACATAAATTTATTTCTGCTTTCATGATGGAGCTGCAGTCTACAAAAAAGAAAAATTAAAATCATTTTTTCCAGATGTTTATTGCCTAAAAATTAAATGTAAATTTTTAAATTGTGAAGAATATACATTAGGGCTATATCAAACACTTGTAAAAATTGATAAAATCATCTTTTTGAAACAGTGATTTAAATTTTTCTCTGTGACTAGTCATATTTTACATATACCATACTTTTCATAATGTGGTTAAACATCTCAAATGATTTTCCTTTGAAATAACTACTGCCCTTAGCATTTTTACTCTTTCTGTTGTATTTGCTTGCATTTTGTTTTCTTTCTCAGTTTTTTTTTCCTCTTGATCCAATTTTTCTTGTGCAGCAAGATAATTGTACAAATATGTATATTGAATTTAACATATATTTTAACATGATTAACATATATTGGATTACTTGCCATCTCGGAGAGGGGTAGGGAAGAAGGGGAAAATTTAGAACACTGGGTTTTACAAGGGTCAATGTTGAAAAATTACCCATGTATACGTTTTATAAATAAAAAGCTTTAATTTAAAAAAAAAGAAGAAAGAAAGAACTTGCATTTTCATAAAAAGCAACTCTATCATACCAAGATTGTAATCATGCATTTTTTGCAACTATGTTTGGGTCTAAAATAAAATTCCTAGGTCAGTCAATGACAACACAGTCTGTTTATATGGGACTGTTTTGATTTTATTAAGAATCTATGTGTGAAAAGCTAGATGGCACAGTGGATAAAGCACTGGAGAACCTGAGTTCTAATCCAGCCTCAAACATTTAACATGTGTGAGCTGTGTAACCCTAGATAAGTCACTTAACTCCAATTGCCTAGCCAAAAAAAAAAAAAAAAAAAAATCTATGTGACTACTGATTGAACCAAAGGACACTGGCTGTTTTCATATCTGGTCTGTCCAGGACTCAGCACAATGAACAGAAGTTAGCATTGTGTCTTTCATATAGTAAATGCTTAATAAAGATTTGTTATTGTTTTTTTTAATTGATTTGACTTTTTCTCTTTAAAGACCAGTTTTGTTTTTGTTTTTTTTTTTCTGTTTGCTCTTAGATAATAACAAGGAACTACCATTATTTTGGATTTTCCCCTATTTTTTTGAATCTCGAATTCTTCAGTTTTTTCCAAGTTTCAGCATGCTGGATTACCAGGTACAGTAAAACCTATGTTTCCGGGTACAATCACAGAACAGGTATTCTGATAGAAAAATACTTGATTGATAGAAGCATACGTTATCTACTATATATGACTGTAGGTATGTGCAAATACTATACTCTACTGTAGTATACTATTATTTGTTATATTGTTGCTTATGTCATGTGTTATATAAATATAATGTTATATGCATCCACATACAATAGCAAACTTACTCTGAACAAAATCAAATATTTCTGTAATGGTCCAGAAATTATCTCGGGATTGCATAATGACATATCATGTATGAAATTTAATTATTGTGTTGCATATAAGCAAAGTTAATGACAATTTCTGGTTGATAGGTTAGTCACCAAATCCTTTATTTTATCATTTCTGGAAGATGGTAAAGGATATAAGAATTATGGCTTGTGTTGGAGAGCTGGCTCGCCGAGATAAATGTGGAGTGTTCATTAGTACACTAGAAGAGAATCGATACCGTAGTTTGCATTGCCATAACATGATAGGGAAGGGATCCAATGGGCTTAGCTCTCAGGCCTTGTTCCCTGCAATCCTGGATCCCTGAAGGAGGATGGCACATTCTAGTTAATTAGACTCACCTGCAAAAATTTCTACCTATGGCTTCAGGGGATCTTAGCCTAATATCTCTAGGAGTCTGGTGGTCCCGATGGCAGATGTTCCTTTTACTTAGAATTTAACATCACATTAATTATAAGATACAGCCAAAATCTTATTTCTTTCTACCTCTTCTTTTTTCAAAGCTCATTTTCCCTTTTAGGCCCTTCTCTGGATTCCCATGTTTTTTTGAAGAATGCCTCCCACTTCCATCAGCTTCACAGAGTAGAGAGAGCCCTGACTATCCCATACTCACTGAATGTTCAAACTAGATTTGCTCTCCTGGATCCCATTTGATGACTCATCATTCAGTATTCTCAGTGATGGGATAAACTCCCCTCTTTTTATTTACATTCTTAAAATATGTGATATTTTACACATGACTCTGAAACACAATTCAAACAAAATTAACAGGAGGTGGTCCTTCTATTCCACAGTAACATTAATGCAGTAAAACTGATTTCGTTCTCTTTTTTTTTTCTAGTATATTATTAATTTTTTAAAAATCTTACTCTTAGACATCATTGTGGTATACAGGTGAGCATGTTACATCAAGCCCCAGAACACTACAGAGTCTTCTCAGTGAAGTCCAGAAGTATCTTAAAGAAGGAAAAAAGAAAAAGAAAGAAGGAATGATCATTTATTAAATACTTACTATGTTCCAGGAACTGCTAAATGTTGGAGATGCAAATAACAGCAAGATTAGCCATCCACACTGGGAAAATTAAACATATGTAAAAAGTTCATATTTCCCCTTTCTAGTCTTTAGCTGGCTAGACAGAGGTAAGTTATTCTGTGTACATCTTTACATGTGTGCATACACCAACACATACACACCTATATCACACACAAATCTTGGACATCTTCTGCAGATGGGCAGTGAATTGGTCCCAGAATTGAAGATAAGGAGCATGGTGAGACAGATTGCATTTGGGAAATTGTGCAAGACTTTCCATGATCACAAGCTGTTCACTGCTACAAAAGCCCATCTTTTTTAACATAATTATTTTCCCATTGATGCCATATGGCTGCAAATCATAAAATTTCACATTCTCAGAAGAATCAAAATTGCAGATGACCCCAAAATAAGCAAACTCTCTGACCCAGTAATTGATTCATTGATATACCCTTGAAAGTGTTATCAAAATGATGAAAGGAGGGGGGAAAAGAGTTCTGTTTAAAGCTTTATAAAGCAGAATTATATTTAATTGGAAAAAAAAATAAACTGGAAGTGATCTTACTATCCAACAAAAGGAAAAAAATTAAATTGAAGCATATTAAAGCAGAGCTTTGAACATAGCAAGTACTTAACAAATGCTTTGTGCATTTAATTATTCATATTAATGTAATGGGATATTGTAAGGCCATTAAGATTGGTAAGGATGGAAAATGTGAGAAACTTAGAAAGATCTTTATGAAATAATGCAAAGCAAAAAAAGCAGGACCAGAAGCAAGGACACTAGAAACTGTTAAAAAAAAAAACAAAACAAAAAAAAACACTATATAAAATAGAGTGCTAGACCTGGAATCAGGAAAACTTTAGTACGGATCTGGCTTTGGACATTTACTAGTTCTGTGAACCTGGGTAAATGACTTTACCTCTGTCAGGTATAAAATTACCTACCTTCCTGAGTTATTGTGAGAATAAAGTTGTGTGATTTTTTAAAAAGCTTTTCAAATCTTAGAGCTAAATGCCAGCTATTAAAATTATTCTTAGAAAGAAAGGACAGAGTATCATGATATTTTATGTTTGAAATTAATTTAAAGGCAAGTAGTTATTAAGGAAATTTAGATAATTATATTAATGTAAAACATTAAGTTTTAAATAAAACATTTAGATTTTTAAAATTGTATATGACCCAAAGGGCAGTTGTGAGTTACTGAAAGCACTATGTGATTTTCCAAAGATAATCAACTTCCTCTCATTCTTCTCTTCAATTCTTTTGGTAAAAAGTTTATAAATTTAGGAGGCATGTAAATGGAGATCATGTAAAGAATAAGTTAGTTTAATTTGATATAAGTAATAGAATTTAAAACCTTGTTAACATAAATTTACAGTGGTTGATAGAAATAGAAGGCCTCTAAAAAACAACATATTTCTGTGAGCTTTAATTGAATTATTTTTATTCTGAATTTAATAAATACCCTTTCATTTCTTTTGACACAGCAATATCCCATTATATATGCCACGATTTTTTATTCATTTCCCAATAGATTAGCATTTCCTTTGTTTCTAGTTCTTTGCTGCTATAAAAAGAGTACCTGGAAATATTAACCCTTTCTTTGGGTGAAGGATTTGGAGTAGAATCACAAGGTCAAAGAGTATGGATAACTTAGTGACTCTTTTGGCACAGTTCCAAATTGTTCTTCTAGAAGTTGGACAAAAATATTATTTTATTAGCTTTCTTCTCTACCTATTTAAAAAGAATCTATTATTTTCATATATCAAATGGTATGTGTGTGTGTGTGTGTGTGTGTGTGTGTGTGTGTATTTCCTTTCAATTTTGCTAATCTCTCTGTTAATGTTTAGAATTTCTATAGGGTTCTGTTGATTTGTCTGTTTTTTGATTAGTTGGTTTTCTAATTTTTTTAATTGTATGCCTAGTTCATTAATTTATTCTTTTGTTGATGAAAATTATTAGAGATATGATGAGAGTTATAAATTTCCCCCTTTGGATTGTTTTAGTTGAATCCTATAAATTTTAGTGTATTGTCTGCTTGTCATTTTCTTTGATAAAATTCTTTTTTGTTTTTCTGATTTTTTTAATAACTCATCAATTTTGAGGGGATTGTTTATTTTAGTCTCCAATTAATTTTTAATTCCTTCTTCAAAGGCTATTTATTGAATATATTTTATTACCTTGTGGCCTATAAAGAATTTGTTTATATTGGGATATTTTCATGTCTTGGTACATGATTAATTTTTATAAAGATGCAGTGAGTAGCTTGGAAATATGTAAAATCGTTTTTATACACATTTGGTAATTACAAGATGTCTATTATCTTTAGTTGTTCTAAAGTTCTATTCAAGTACTCTAGTCTTTAGTTCCTTTCTTGTTCATCTTTCTTGTTAGATTGCAAAAATCTGACAGGGCTATAGTGAGGTTCCCTTACTAGTATGGATTTACTATCTATTTCTTCCTGTAATTAAACTAGCCTTTAAGTATTTCTCTTAAGAATTTAAATGCTATGTTCTTCAAATTTCTATTTATTTTCAGTGTCACTTTTAAACATAATGTATTTTCCCTACTTATCTCTTTTAATCTTGTTTCTTTTTTACTGTATTCTTATCTAAAATCATGATTACTGCCAGTGCTTTTTAAAGTTTACCTGAAGTTTAATGGATTCTGCTCCAGCTCCTCATTTTAACTGTATTATTAATATTTATGTTTCAAGTATATTTCTTGTAAGTGGGATGGATATTCTGCTTTTTTAATCAGTTTTGTTATCTTACATTTGGGAATAAGTTCATCTATTCATATTTATAGTTAATTGGGTATTTTCTTTCAATCCTTTTTTCTCTTTATATCACATCATGCCTTAAAAAGAAGAAAGTGGTAAAAGAGAAATATGTCTGATACTTGTGATCTAGAAATTATGTTAGCTCTTGTGCTTCTTCTTTTCCTTGTACTCCTTTAACAGATTTTAGCTTTTTTTTTTTTTTCTTTTAATCTGCCTTTACATCCCTCCTTTATATCTCTCCAACATTGAAGTTTTCTTTTGATGATGACTAAATTCTCTACCTGGTATTCCCTTTTAATGCTATCTTTTCCTGTGGTTATTTCCCTCTTATTTTCCTCTTGAATTCAATGCATTTTTTTCAGTGTGTGTGTGTGTGTGTGTGTGTGTGTGTGTGTGTGTGTGTGTGTGTGTGTGTGTGACACAGAGACAAACAGGGAGAAGGAGTGGGATTTTATTCGCCCAGATGCTTTGTCCAATTCAGGTCACAGTAAAACTTATGGGATGTCCATTCTCTCCACCCCTTTTTGTGATTTTTTTTCATACCATGCCCTCCATTACAGAAGACAGTGAAATCTTTCCTCTTCTTTGACTCTTCCCAAGCGTGGCCTGTTATGGTTTTTTTTCTAAGACAAACGAAACAAAACAGAATGGAACAAAATCACCACCAGACCCTCTCCCTCTCTCATTAACTTTCTCTGTGTCTTTTGAAGACCTTAGCATTCTGGGACCATACTTCTTTCTTTTTCCTCCGTTAAAAGAAAACGAGTGCCATTTCCCTTTCGTTTAATCAGATTAGGTGGGCCTTTTGGTGCTTCTGTTGGCCCTGCATTTCCCTTTCAAAGGGCCTCCTGGTTCTGACCCAAAGCCTCTCTCTTCATGACTCTTACACAACAATATTCCATTTAGTCCGTAAACCCTGATTGGTTTAGCCATTCCCTCATTGGCTTACTGTATGGTTTTAAGAGACCTAGGGTTTTTAAGATTTTGGGTTGAATGCTAGCTTAGTTTAGTCTGTTGGCTCAGACTGTTGGACAGAACTCTGACCCTGTCTGTTGCTCAAGGCTGCTTCTAACTTTGTCTTCTACCCTCCTTGGCTCACAACTGCTCAGGGCTTCTGTAGGATTCTGACCATCTTTTTGTCATCTCAGACTAGATAGAGGGGGTTATTACTGATTCTCTTTGGTTTTCTTTATCATGATTCATTCTAGTACTTTTTAAAGAGCTTTTAAAAGAGCTTTTCTGAAAATCCCATATAGGATCTGGGATCCTAATCCTCTATGACAGTACTTTAGGACATTTTAAAGACCCTAAAAGTCTTAGGTATTACATAGAGATAAGGTAAAACTTTGATTTTAGTATATCCAATATTTCAATAAAAATATCTTAATAAAGGTAGAATTAAAAATTAAAAGTCAGAGAGATTTTAATATTTTCATTCTTGAATAGAACTTCATCACATTAATTGGTTCCATTGGGTGAAATTTTCTTTCTGTAAAAACCTCTCATCATCACTGTGAATGAACTATCAAGGATAATGGAGGAAAAATGGCCTATCAGCATCACCAGTAGTAATATTCAGTTTGTAAAATGGTGTCTGCTTTCCTGTTCTTCCATAGGAGGCTCATTTTTGTAGCTCAGGCTATGAAATATGAATGTATGTTAGAGGTACATTAATTTTCCCTAGCAGCATGCATTTTACATCCCATATGTTTATGGTTAATTAGTACAACAACACCACATTTAAAAATAATAATAATCGCAATTAGGTTATGCAAAACTGTGCAATCAACCACTTTCTAGACATATACATTCTTTGACTCCTTGGGAACCATAAAGAAATTTCCCCTTTTTCCCCTCTTTCTTCCATCTGCTTTCTTTGTATTTCATGAAATTTGTCATATACCAGGAACTATTAACTATTCTAAAATTTCATTTTCCAATGCCTAATAAGCTTTCAAATATCTTCTTAGGAAGACCATTTTTTCCCCCTTTTGATATGTATCTATGTTCAAACAATTTGGATTTTTGAGAATAGTTAGTCAAGAGCTATAGGCTTACTATAAATTTAAATTTTTTTAAAAGGAAAATTATTTGGATTTAAATTTTTTGGTTATGTCTATGTATATTCTTTAATTCAGTAAAATATTTTTTGAGACAGTTGTGTTTTTATTTTAGTGTAAAAGGTAGAATTATGTTTTTATTTAGTCTGTAAGAGGTAAAATTAGTTGGCTTTATTTAAAATATATGTTAATCTTTTGGTGTTTGCTCAAAAAAAGAAGGGGAAGAAGAAGCAGGGGTAGAAAAACTGAAGGAATAGGTCTTCTAATGTAATCAGTTAGGGAAGGATTGTGCTGCTTTTATATCTGTATTAAGATAGGCGTGGTAAAATCACCACTTTCCCCCACAACATTTTGATAAAGAGATGAAGCATTTTGTATCATCATAGGATTTAGCTCTGGTAGAAATCCTGGGGATGATTCAATCCAAGCTTTTCATTTCATGGACAGGGAAACTGAGGCTTAGAGAAGGTAAATGATCTTTTCTCCAGTCACACACCTCTGATTTCAAATCCTTTGTTGCTCCCATTCCATCACATTGCCTCAAGGTTACTTTAACCAATATTATGTTAAAGATTTAGCACTTTCCATTCAGCCACAGAAAATGTGGAAGGAGCAAACTTAGACTCTTATGTCATAAAAACATTGATGGTTCACTGAAATACAAACATATAGTAAGTCCCCAAATTACAAATGGATTTTTTTCCCTAAATTTCACTTGTAAATTAGTTCTAACTTAGAAGTACTTTTTCTTTACCCATAAGATCAATGTTGTATGTATATGTGAGAGTATGGCTATACATATGGATATATATATACATATATACATTCCAAGGTTTTCAGGCCAAAATAGAATGTATCTAAAGTGTGGATTAATTATATTATAGAAACTGACTACTGTTTAGAACAGTGTTTCTGTGGAAAAACTATTCCCACTTGAAATATGGGATGTCAGCAAGACATCTCCCCCAGGAACCTGGATTAACTAGTCTGGACTGTGTAATTTCTGTGCCTTTGGAGAAGGATTTGGATAGGAGCAGTGTGCTGGAAGTCAAGATGAGGGGGTGGGGAGAAAGTATAGTGGGCTCCTGTCCTTCCCAGTTGTAGATATTGGTTCTGCCAAAGTCTTTCTAGCAGTGATTGAGGAAGAATGAGAAACAGGTAAATTGTGGTTCTTTCCTTTTTTCCCTCACTTTTGATCCTAATATCTCAGATCTTCTTTCTTTCTAGCACTAGGTCAAAGCTAAAAATGAAGTCACTTTGTCTTTTTATTATTTTTTCCTGGATTATTAAATAGCTCCCTTCTTTGTCTACTTCCTTGTTCTTGATTTATATTTTTATGTTACTACTCAACTTGTGTTCATAAAAAAATACACACACACACACACACACACACACACACACACACACACACCCTCATCATAGTCTTGTGGTCCATGAATTTGGATGGGAAAAAAATTAAATTTTTATATTTACTAACATCTAACTGAAATTTCTTTTAGTATTTAAGAAATATAATTCTTTTTTTAAAATCCCTAAGCTTTACCATACTGTCAAAAAGTATATAAAATATAAATATATATGAGTATATAAAAGTCATTTATATATGAGTTGTTATACACCAAATGAATACCATACTTTTGAAAAAATTATTTTTGGTAGGATGGCAGGAGGTGGAAGCATTGCCTTCTTTGCAAAAAGTCCATAACATATGCAAAAAAAAGTTGAGAACCCCTCCTATAATCTTTCTGCCAAGATTTTTATTTGATCATTTTTACATCCTTTAAGGTTATTAATCAGTAGTTCTCTCTTTTTTTTTTTTTTTTCCCTACCTGAGGCTGGGGTTAAGTGACTTGCCCAGGGTCACACAGCTAGGAAGTGCCAAGTGTCTGAGACCAGATTTGAACTCTGGTCCTCCTGAATTCAGGGCTGGTGCTCTATCTACTGAGCCACCTAGCTGCCCCCAGTTCTTTTTTTTTTTCCTCTGTCCCTACGATTTAGGTATTAGGACCATACTTGTTTCACAAAAGGAATTTTGTAGAATGTTTTCTTTATCAATCTCTGAGATTAATTTGTATTGTATCAAGTGTTAATTCCTCTTTTAATGTTTGGTAAATGATAGTGAATGCTAGAATTTATCTGTTAACTTTCTCTGAACTATTTGCAACCAAAAGGTGGGATTTCCTAGGATTTCGAGCTCAGTTTTAAATTTTTATAAAATCTCAGCAAACAAAAAAATTTGAAGCTCACATCTAAAAGGAGCAGCATTAGATTTGCATTCATATGAACTCCCAGGTTCAAATCACAACTCTTCTGTTCATTATCTGTTACTTTTGACAAATCCTTTAACTTTTCTTTATGTATAAAAAACAAATTTCATCGCCTGCTAATGACATTTCATTACATTATAGACCTTATCAGATTAAAAATTAAATGTTGCTTTTTTCATATTTATTTAATATAACTTTTTTAAAATTTGATTTAATTTATGTTATTAGTTTTTATACTTAATTTTTTATTTCAATAACAATGTATCTTTTATTTAAATAAATTCTGATGCTTACATTTTCAACTTCCTAGGTAGATTATGATAATCATACACTTTATAAACATGGAAAAACAGGTCGAAAACAGTCTCCTGTGCGCATTTTCACTAATATTCCTCCCAACAAAATAATTCTTCCAGCAGAAGAAGGATACAGGTAAGGGTGCAAAGGAGACTCAAGTTTCCATAAGCCATCATAGTAAAAATACATATTTAAGTATAAATATTTTTCTCAGGTAACTTATTTATAATGGGTTTATCCTTTTAAACTTAAAGTTCTTTCACAGTTTCATTATTTCAAGGAATTTGTAGACTACTCATTTATTATGAGTAGTGTTTCATATAATGCTATGTATGAACCATTTAGAGACAAAAAATATCTGTAACTGACTATCCAAGTTAATTCTGTCTCTTTCTAGGTTTTGTGCTGTGTGTCAGCGTTACGTTTCTTTAGAGAATCAACACTGTGAGATTTGTAATTCATGTACATCAAAGGTAAGATATTTCTTGTAATTTAAATACTTATTTGATATATGTGTGTGTTATATGCATAGACGCATGTATGTGTGTGTATATCATATGCGTGAAACATATAAGGGTTGTTGTTTATTTAGGTGAGAACCTATTTTTTATTGCAAATTGTTTGAGAAAGGCAAGTAAAATTTTGTAGTACACCTAATAGCACTGAAACCAATTGTAGAACTGAATGTAGTACCATATTAATAATGATTAATAATTGATGACTATGTGTTCCAGTGAATTATCTTTAGGAAATTATACTAACTTCTTGAGTCTTTAATTAATAAGAAAAACTAGATTGTGTAGTAAAGGTACAATAAGCTCCTAAGACCTTTTCCGAAATCAATTAGTCATTTATAATGTTGGTAGAGCATACCTTTTGAAACTTATGCTGCATAATTAATATTTAATCTACAATCATGCAACATACTTTAAAGAATATTTTTTAATTGGTTCTGAATTTATCTGCAAACTTTTCTGTGGGACAAATAGATTATGGCATATTCAGTTGTATACAAATACTAGACTTTTAAAATATACAAGATGATGTTAAAATCATTGTTCGGTCAATCAGTGAACAAGCATATATTTCATTGTAAATCATAGGGAAATTAAGAATATGGAATAAATAAAGATCACATATTATATTTTATGAGATTTATTTTGATTTCCATTTATATATGAGTTGTTATACACCAACTAAATAACATACTTTTGAAAAAATTATTTTTGGTAGGATGGCAGGAAGTGGAAACATTGCCTTCTTTGCAAAAAATGTGTCAAACCCTGTAAGTACTAGAGATTATTTTTTCTTTATTTTCTAATTATATTTAACTTGCTGTTTATCTAGTAATAATAAAAAAATTCACTTGAAAAAATTAAAATTAAATAAATCGGCTTCTTTTGGTTGTCTAGAGTATGAAATTTTCTCATAATTTGTTTCCGTGATCAAGATTAAGTTTAATAAACATTTTAGACCGAGCCCAAGATAATTTTTTTTTTTGGACGTACATAATACATTTTATTTTATTTTATTTTATTTTATTTTTTGAGGCTGGGGTTAAGTGACTTGTCCAGGGTCACACAGCTAGGAAGTGTTAAGTGTCTGAGACCAGGTTTGAACTCGGGTCCTCCTGAATTCAAATACATTTTAAAAATTAGATTCCAATGTGAATCTGATCTAAATTTGTTCAAGGCTGTTTTGGTCTATTGGAGCTGAATTTTTATGAAGCCTTTCTAATTGGGGGAGTTAATAATGGAGAGCCCCCAGAGACCTATTTTGTGACCTCATAGTAGGTATCTGGAAGGTGACCTTGATTTCTGAAAAACTCTGCTATTGGACCCCAGCATTGGCAGAATTTACTTAACAGGAAATGCTTTGAGGGCAGACCTAGTCACAAATTGCTATATAAAGACCAGTACTAATGGGCTCATAGTTAGTCAGCAAAGTTATGCATTTTTTAGTAACATTAACTTGATGAAATTCTTAAATTTAAAAGACAATAATCTTGTACCAGATTAGTTCTATATAAGAATTTAACAGGCTTGATGCATTTTTAAAAATGTTAGTGTTTTGCTTCATTTTGACAATACATTGATTTTGTTGTATGGAGGGTTGATGAAGGAGAGAGAACCCCATGATTTTATGAGAGAACTTCTGCAATGAAAAATCTTCACTGTCACTGATTGGCAACTTCTTGGAAACTTAGAGCTTTAGAGCTTGACAGACTGAGAGATTGAGTTACTAGCCCATAATCACATAGCTAGAATGAGTTAGTTGAGCCGAGTTCTTTCCAAATTAGACCAGCTCTGTGCCCTCCAGTCTACCACTTTTCTTAATAGAAAAATAAGTACCTTAGGAGCTTGAAGGACTCTGTTATTTTCCATTATTGTGGTGAAAACCAAAGATACAGTTTCCTTCATTTTTTAAAAATTTCTTATTCTTATTTTCTTTTTAACAACTGCAAACATTTCAATGTACAAAGAATTGGAGAGAGTAATGTATACAGAATTGAACATCTACACAGATTTGTTTAATAGAGGGAGAGAGATTAATTATATGTTATATATAATAATAACATGTAACATTACATGTTATAATATAAGTAATATATAATAATTATGATCCACCTCTGTATGTAATTTAACAAGACAGTAAAAAATTGTTCTATATGTTTCTATTCCCTTTTTTCTTCTGTGAATTAAAAAATACTGTAATGATACTATATTTTGCTTATCTGTAATTGCCTACTAACCTCTGCCCATCAAATAGTAGTCTTTCTTTTTAATAGACATACGTATATGACATATGTACTATAGTATATGTGTATATATATCCACATATACACATGTATGTGTGTGTGTGTGTGTGTGTGTGTGTGTGTGTGTGTGCTTCATTGCCTACATTTTACAAAGTCAATACAACTGATTATTTTCAGTAGGACATTTAGTTTCATTTTCATTGGGAGAGTTCCATTTGGATTATTTAACAGCCTTTTAGTGTCCCTTGTGACTAATGGTACTTTGGAGGGAATATTGCTGGCTTGGTTAGAGATACATGCAGTATATGGCCACATAACATGATAAAGCCAGGTTATTTACATGGGATTCTAATCTATAACGTCAGCACTGATACTTTAAGGGAGAAAATGGCCTAGTCATCATGTTGCTTTAATAAGTTATCTTAATGTCTGTTAAAATGCAACAATGTACTAAATTAGAATTGTATTCTAAAAATCTAATTCTTGTTTTGCAGCTTGGATTCACTGCAGCATTTGCAATTACTGTGCACTTCCAAATCATTCATGTGCAGGTGCTAAAGATGGTTGCTTTATATGTGGTGAAGCAGATCACAAACGTACTAAGTGTCCTAACTTCTCTGCATCTAAAAGAGCTAACAAGTTAGTTGAATTATTTTAATTATTCTGTTTATTAGAAAAAAATCATGATTTGCATACTTTTTGCAAGTAATTTTGAAAGAAGAGCCAAAAAATTATTCTATGGTCAAGAAATTTAGACATGTTTCTATAATTATTTATAAGAAGATGTGAAATATTTTCTCCTAAAGTAAGTTTATTCTTTTTATAGTTTTCCTTCTATTCCCTCCACATACACTGCCTACAAAATGCCTCTCCTCTCTCTTCTTCCTACCTTCCTTTGCAAATAAGTTTTAACAGTGGGATATTAAAGTAATGATAATAAGCTATTTAGAAAAAATCTTATTATTTCAGATACTAAATTAACATCTTAGTTTATAGAAACTAGTTTAAGACCCTAGACTCCATGTTATTCACTCACCCTTAATCAAAGTTTCTTAAGATATTAACAGCAGAATTGACTTTGAACATTCTCTGATTATCAATATCAAACAGGGAGATGTTTCTATCTAAATATTGTTGATCCTATTGAGTACACCATCATTCTTATAGACTCCCTGTTGTGTAACCTCAGTTTATACTCGGAAGCCTCCATTCCTAGTTCTCACTTTTCACTCATTTTAATCTTCCTTTCTATTACATCAACACAGAATCATAACTAGAATTGACAGAATCCTTAGAGGTCATCTCAGTTTACAGATTAGTCTACCGAAGCCCAAGGAGATTGCCTGACTTGCCCTTTTGTTACCCAGATCATAATTGCTACAGGATAACTGAACAAAATTACATTAGAATATTTTTCTTTGAACCTCTTTAAAAAGAAAGTGCACATTCTGTTGTCTGGACAGTTTAAACATAGTCTTGCATGAAGGCAGATTGTCTAGACTTTGCCTTTTGAGTTTTTTCCAACTCGGTGATTCTCTTAGGCAACAGGATGCTGGAAAATTTTTTATATATCTATCTATATAAACAAATTTTCGTTCTTTGTTGTTTTTTGTAAATCATTCTATTTCTCCGAATTTCTTCCCAGGTGGCCTGTTTGATAATAGTGCATAGCACTTTAATTGAGGGACATCATTTAGTAGCTCAGATTACTCAATTTTATTCATTGTTGGAGATTTCATCATCTCAGTATGATATAAAGAATTAATCCTGTGGGAAGTGATATGCTTGAATAAGTCTAAAATAGTACTTTTTTTTTTTTCTCCCTGAAGATTCCTGCTTATGCTGTTGTTCCCAATTAACCCTGAGCATTGCTTTCAGTGTATTTTAATTATAATGAAATTACAATGCCTTGTTCATACTAGGAGTTTAATATATGTTTCTCGATTTGAGTTTTATTGACTTCTAGGGTAAAACAAGAAGTGATTCTTTCTGAAACATTTTTTAAAAGATTCCATAATTCTAGCAAGAACTTTCAAGCCTTTTTACCATGAATATAAACTTAGACTATTTTAAAAGCAAACACATTTTTACAGCTACTAATTTCTTTTGTGATGAACTGGAGACTGACTCCCTCTTGTGGTTATCTAACTAATTTTTACAATTTATCCCAAAATCATAAAATTTGAAAGAGAAAATAGATTGATTCTCAGAACGTGAAAAAGATTGATTATATAAGCTTATTCATTATCTTATTTTTCTATAATATTTATAGGCTTTATTGTTTTATCATTAGTAAACTTAAGGTTTGATAGACATTTACTAGATATATTTTTAAAATAAAATGTCATCTTTTGTTTGTTGTTACCTTAAATTTTATATCTAAAGATAGCATTGAGATTTGGTTTTTTTCCAAGGTATCACTGAGTTTGCTAACTCATTATTTTTTTTTTTTAACTAAATCTTTACTTTGTAATTAGGAAATTGTCCCATATCAGTTTTATGGGGGGAAAATTAAACAAAACATGGTTATATAACTGGCACATTAAAAACTTAAAGTTTCTTTTTTTTCCTCTTGAACTGTACTATAAAATGTAAATATGAGGAAATATATAGAAGAGTTGTTAAAACTCTGCAATTATCAGAATTACACATAACAGTAAGAAGGAAGTGCTAGCTATCACTAAATCAGTCAAGCTCTTAAAAAAATTGATATATAAGCCTTAGAGTGAATTTAATAAAATGAAATTCAAGAAGAAGTAGGAAGTCTTATACATGAGGACACATAAAAATCTAATCACAAGTACATAATGGGTTAGATGTGGTTAGAAAGCAGTTTATGTGAAAAAATATATATATAGGGGTTTCAGTGCTTGGTATTTGCAATATGAGTTATCAATATGATGTGGTACCAAAAGACCCAATTGAATCTTGGGTTTTATTTCATATAATTCCTAGGGATAAGAAATGATAGTTCTCCAAATTCTGTTCTTGTCTGATTTCATTTGGAATATTGTATTCAGTTGTAGGTATTCTAGTTTAAAAAGGGCATTAATAAACTGGGGAGTTAATAAGACAGCTAGGATAAGAAAGGGCATTGAATCCATCCCATATGAGGATCGCTTGAAAGAACTGCAGGTTTTTAGCCTGATGAGAAGACGTAGGGGACCATGAAAGCAGTGTATGAGGATTTGAAAGGCTGTCATGAGGAGGAAGAATCAGACTTGTTCTCTGTAGCCCCTGAGGACAGAATCAGAAGAAATGAATGTAAATTGCAAAGAGGCAAAGTTAGGTTTCACGTGGAGATGGGTGAGAGCTGTCCAGAAGCGAAGGGGCCACCTGCCGTGACACACATTGGGGCTTCCTCCTTATAGGTCACTAAGCAGGGACTAATTCTGTGAAGTGTGTAAACCCCCAGATTTCCTCGAGAATTAGGAAATTTTAGAACTGGAGCAGAATCACTGACAAAATTGTTGGAGATAACATTGACCTGTAAAAGTTTTAAAAAAATTAATGTTGAAAATGTGGGTGATCTGAGTCACAAACCCCCAAGTCCCTCATTGGAATGAGAACACCTCTCTTCCTTGCATTTGAAGTTGTCTATAGCATGGACTAGATGTCTTCAAATACTTTCTTGTCCCTAATGATCGTGTAGAATCAGTCCTAGGACATCTTACTGGATATCAGATACATATATCCTGTCAAATTTATCTTTTGATTAAGAAAAACTAGTGTTTTAAATAAATGCTTCTTTTGTTTTCTTTTTTAAAGATCAAGTGGTAACCTTTTAATCCAGTGGTGTCACTATTAGCTATAGGCAAGTTATATCTACATCAGTTGTTTATGGGAACACACAACAGCAAAATGAAAAACAGCTGTGTTGTGCAATTTGACAATGTACTTGACTCATTCTTTTTTTAAAAAATAATAACAGGGGGCAGCTAGGTGGCGCAGTGGGTAGAGCACCAGCCCTGAATTCAGGAGGACCCGAGTTCAAATCTGGTCTCAGACACTTAACACTTCCTAGCTGTGTGACCCTGGGCAAGTCACTTAACCCCAGCCTCCAAAAAAAATAAAAATAAAATAATAATAATAATAATAACAGCTTTTTATTTTCAAAATATATTCAAAATTAGTTTTCAACATTCACCTTTATAAACCTTGTATTTCAAATTTTTATTCCTTCCCCCTATCTTCCTCACCTGAATGATAAGTAATCTAGTATATATTAAACATGTATAATTCTTCTAAACATATTTTCACATTTATCATGCTGCACAAGAAAAATCAGAAGAGAAAAATTGAGAAAGAAAAAAAAAACCAGCAAAAAAGATGAAAATACTATGTTGTGATCCACACTCATGCCCCTTAATCCTCTCTGTGGATGCAGATGGCTCCATAATAGGATCATTGGAACTGGCCTGAATCACTATCGAAAAGATCCACACTCATCAGAATTGATCTTTGCGGAGTCTTGTTGTAGCCATGTACAGTGATCTCCTGGTTCTGCCCATTTCGTTCAGCATCAGTTGATGTAAGTCTCTCCAGGCCTTTCTGAAATCATCTTGCTGGTCATTTCTTACAGAACAATAATATTCCATAACATTCATATACCATAACTTATTCAGCCATTCTCCAGTTGATGGGCATCCATCCAGTTTCCAGTTACTTGCTTCTACAAAAAGGGCTGCCACAAACATTTTTGCACTTGTGGGTCCCTTTCCCTCCTTTAAGATCTCTTTGGGATAAAGGCCCTGTAGATCCACTGCAGGGTCAAAGGGTATGCATAGTTTGATAGCCATTTGAACCATTCTTCTGAATAGATAGATGACTTGTCCCAAACCCAGATCCTTTAAACCTTACCACATTATTCACTAGCTTCCAGAACATTTAGTGAGAAAAGCAATGTTTTTAATAAATGTTACTATGATTTCTAAACTAAAAGGAGAGGAAAGCTCTTAAATTATAAAGACCTATTGGAAGAAATTAAAACCACTTAGAAACAGGATAAAATATAAAACTCTGTTGTCCTTTTATTTGCAAGGAGAAATCTGCAGATATTTTCTGTGATCTCTCAGAAGATAAGCTATATCCCAATTCTTACATCAAATGACAAAACACAATCTTTTAGAGCATTAGACCCAAAAGAACAAGAATGTCACAGGCCTACCTCTGTTGGAACTCTGCCCAGAGAGAGAATGAGAATGTAATAATCATGATAAAATAATATTCACTGACATAATGCTTTAAAATTGCAAAACTTTTCTTGGTTGTTGTTCAGTCATTTCTAACTCTCTCTGACCCCATTTGGGGTTTTCTTGACAAAGGCACTGGAGTGGCTTGCCATTTCTTATTCCTACCCATTTTATAGATGAGGAAACTGAGACAGAAGATGAAATGATTTGCCCAAGATCACACAGCCAAGAAGTATCTGAGGGTGGATTTGAACTCATTCCAAGCCTGGTGTTATATCCACAGTGCCACCCAAATGTTTTTTAGTCTAGCCAGATAGGATAAATGTCTGGAAAATACTTAGTCAAATGGACTAAAAATTCTAGCAAGTATATTTAAACATCCCAGGCAGCCCATCTCCCATTCACTTGCTACTTCTTTGCCTCCTGGAAGTAAATAGAGACAGACAAAGAAGCATGACAGTGGAAAATAATGGTGAGAGTTTAGCTTCCCAATATTAAAAATAGACTCTTTGCCCCTTAGGATGATCATTGTCATGGAAAATAAGTATGTAGAGAAGGAAAGTGCCAGTGGCCTGGATACATTGTGTGATACACAGTGTTGGCCTTGGAGTCAACTAACAACAGAAAAAGAAAATGTTTTAGGATAAAAATCTCTAAGCTTAAAAAAGCTTTTGAATACAGTAACCTGTTTTTTAAAATCCCGTAGAACAACTCTCAGACTGGCTAAGATGACAGGAAAAGATAATGACGAACATTGGAGGGGATGTGGGAAAACTGGGACACTGATGCATTGTTGGTGGAGTTTTGAATTGATCCAACCATTCTGGAAAGAGATTTGGAACTATGCCTAAGGACTATTAAATTGTGCACACCCTTTGACCCAGCAGTGTTTCAACTGGGTGTATATCCCAAAGAGATCTTAAAGGAGGGAAAGGGACCCACATGTGCAGAAATGTTTGCAGCAGTCCTCTTCATAGTGGCAAAAAACTATAAACTGAGTGGATGCCCATAAATTGGAGAATGGCTGAATAAATTGTGGTATATGAATATTATGGAATATTATTGTTCTGTAAGAAATGACCAGCAGGATGATTTCAGAGAAGCCTGGAGACACTCACATGAACTGATGCAGAGTGAAGTGAGTAGAACCAGGAGATCCTTGTATACAGCAACAAGTAGATTATACGATGATCAATTCTGCTGGACATGGATCTTTCTGACAGTAATTCAGGCCAGTTCCAATGATCTTGTGATGAAGAGAGGCATCTACACCCAGAGAGAGCACGGTAGGAACTGAGTTTAGATCGCAACATAACATTCTCACTCTCTCTCTCTTTATTCTTTGCTTACATTTTACTTTCTTATTTTTTTTCCTTTTTGATTTGATTTTTCTTGTGCAGCATGATAGTTGCATGTTTGCCTATATTAGATTTTTCAGATATTTTTACTATGTTTAACATATATTGGATTTCTTGTCATCTGGGGAGGGGGGTGGAGGGAAAGGGGAAGAAATTGGAATATAAAGTATTATTGCAAGGGTCAGTGTTAAAAAATTATCCTTGCGTATGTTTTGAAAATAAAAAGCTTCAATAAAAAATATTCATTTAAAAAGTAAAAATCCAATAGAATCTTGTAGCACAGCAGTAAAAAGCCCCCATATTTTCCTAGATCCCTGTAATAGCTTATCAGAGCAGAAAACTTTGGCCTGCCCATTATTTGGGGTCCCCTTCCCAAGCAGTTTATAACAGTAGTCTTCATTATTATTTTCTTGAGAGTCATATTCAGATTTTGGGAATAGGCAGAAGGTTGAAATTTATAAAATTTTGTATTGACTTAAAAATAAACTATTATTTCTTAGGTAGTTTTAAAGTAAAAGATGATGCCACCTTTCTATATTTTTTCATTTTGTTCTTTTTTCTCTCACTTACCTTCTATCATTGACCTAGACTCTTTTGATCAAAAGCAAGTAACTTCTAAGAATGATGGGAAAACCACAGTAAGGAGTTGGAGTAACCGACAAGCCTGTGAAGTCTTTAAATACACTTGGGCCATTGATGGAGGTGTTACCACATTTGACATGTCAAGAGAAAGCTTTGCCTCTGATATCGTGGGACTTGCTGTGTTTTGTGAAAAGTGAATCCACTTCTTTTTATAGAGAATAACTATGGGAAGTGGACATGACTCTTAGGCTGTGCTAGCAACAGATCCTTAGGCATACGAGTTTCTTCCAAAATATGATAAGCTGTAAAGTTCTTTTATGTGGAATTTTTCTTAGCCAGTAATTGGCTCATGTCCATCAATCAGGAATCATTTATTAAGTGCCTACTATTTGCCAGATACTATAAAAAGAAGTAAAAGGCAGTCCCTGTCCTCAAAAGGCTAACCGTCTGTTGTCACTTTGAAGAAGGTCACACTGAAAGGTTCGATGTTCTCTACTGTAGTTTCCTATTCTTATCCGGCTTAACTCTTCTTTAGATCATTGGGATCCATCATTCATTGCTTTAAACTAATTGCAAGCTTGCAAGAGACAGTGATCATGAATTTTATACATCCCGTGTAGCATTTGTCAGAGTTGTTGGATTTAATAAGGAATGGAAAATTAACTAGAGAGCTTATAAAATGGGCCCTTCAATTGTCATCCCCATCTGTTATGCTTTTGCATTTTTTTTTCACCCTGATAACTTCCCAAGTCTTAGTCCTTTTTCTAGAAAATGTAATTCAAGGATTTGAAGATTGAAGTGCTGAGCTGAGCAGTATGGGTGTTAAGAAATAGTTTTTCATTGGCCTGTCTGTTTAACTCTGTGCTGTTTGTCCTGGATAGACTGATCTGAATCACTGGTAACCATCTTTCAAAGAAATTTGTTTTCCCAAACAACGTTTTGCTTGCTCAGGCCTCTAACTCCTTGTTATTACTGTTAGAATTTTATGGGCTTATATTGTACAGTAAATTCTTTCAACTCTTGTACTTGCTTATTTGGTTAGCTGGTTAATTGGATGGCAACGTATTTGTAATTTACTGTGCTTTTTCTATAACATAATTTAACACCTTGTTTTGCAGAGCTGTCAGGAAACAGAAGCAAAAAAAAAGTAACAAGATGAAAATGGAGACCACTAAAGGACAATCTATGAATCATGCAATTGTTACAAGGAAAAAGAAAAAGAAGAAAAGAGGACATCAATATCCTTGCTCCTAAATGTCCAGTGACCTGAAAATAAGACTTACAGCTTAACCTTTGGAGCCATTTTCGGAGAGTGCTATACTGGACTTACATTCTGTTACTTTCAGAGATGTGCACCTTCAGAAAGTTAATGTTGTCAGGCAGGATGCTTTCTCTGGTGGAGGTGCTCTTATCCTTTTTGGGGTCAGGGCCCCCTTTTGGGGAGCTCCTCAAGTCTGAATCCATTTTCAGAATGATGCTTTTAAATGCATAAAAGAGTCCATAAGTTACTAAAGAAACTGTGATAACATAGTTATCAATTTTTTTTATTTTTAAGTTCACAGACTTCTGGTTAAGAATGCTTCATCTGGTACATAAGAGCCATGTTGAACCTGTTTGGAACCCAGATTCTTTCTTTGAATGGCTTGTTCTCTTGATCACTTTACTTCTAAAACTCTTAGTACTTGAAGCCCATTTACTCTATATATTCTAAATAAGGATGAATATTAAAGCTTATAATGTTTTGTCTACAATGACCATTAAAATTAATAAGATTTTGAAATAGTGATGTCTTTTTTCCCCCACAAATTTTAACCCAGAGCATTGAACAACAATAACAATGCACTTAAACCTTCCTTGAAAAGTACAGTGAGCATATATCATTGTTTTAGATGATATCTAATATGACTAAGTATTTTGAAAGAGCTCTAAAAATGTAAAGATTGAAAAGCTACCTTATTAATATATCTTTTTTTTTTCCCCCTGAGGCTGGGGTTAAGTGACTTGCCCAGGGTCACACAGCAGGAAGTGTTAAGTGTTAAGAGACCACATTTGAACTCGGGTTCTCCTGAATCCAGGGCTGGTGCTCTCTCCACTGCGCCACCTAGCTGCCCCTATTAATATATCATTTTTAAAGCAAGAATGTTTAGATGTTTGCTGATATTAGTATTGAAACACTTCTATTTCCTTTTCAAACTTAATGGTTCTACCAGCTATCTCTATCCAAAAGTAAGGGTTTTTTTACATTTCCTCTTTATTTTATATTCTCATGAAAATTCTGTGAGCTTACTTTGTTGGCTATGTTTTTTGTTTGTTTTTGCCAGACAAGTTTTTTACTATTCACAGATAGTGAAATTCTTCTCCATATCTCTATAAAGGATCTATTTATTCCATTGGACATCTAACTATAATTCACTTAAAATTTTTTGGCTTTTGGTATAGACTACCTATTTCTCACTTTCATTCATGACTAGCCCACTTGCTTTGTGGATTATACATGTCCATGATATACTATCTCTTACTTGAGTTGGGAGAGGCTTGAGGTAAAGGACAAATAGGAGACCAATGCAATACTCCAGGCAAGAGATGATAATGTCCTTAATTGACTTTGTTAAGAGACATAGGGGTTAGAGACCACAAATTCTGTTGAGGTCAAAAAGCAAGATTGGGCAAGTGCTTGAATGTGTAGGGTGAGGGATTATTCATCAGTATCCCCCAGTTAGAATGTGAACTTCTTGAAGGCAGTTATTTTCATTTCTGTCTTTGTATCCCAAATTCCTTTACAGTGTCCGACATATAATGCAGGTGTGTATTAAGGGCTTTTTGAGAATGAATGGATGAATTAAAACTATTAAGTGCCTACTAGGTGCCAAACACTGCGACAATCCTAGAGACTGATAAAGGAAAAGGTGAGAGCTTCCTAGTAATGGAGGAAGTAACACTTATAATAGACTTCAGCTGCAGGGTGGATGGAATGCCCTGGAACTCAGGTGATGTCCCTGGGACAGCAAGAAGGCCAGAATCACTGGGTCAAAGAGAAGGTGAAGGGGAGTAAGGTGTAAAAAGATTGGGAAGGTTGGGGACGGTGCCAAAGGGCATTTAATAGTGGCAGATCAGTATGTCAGATGAAGGTGGCCAGGAGCAAGAGGGGCATGGCGTCAGGTGGATAGCAAGGCCCAGGGTGCTTTAGAATACTGTGTCAGGGCAAGGATTTGAAGGGGTTTCACATGAAATAGGAACTAGACTTCTGCCTGGTCCTAAAGGAAAATTAGAGGCAATCCGCAGAAGCTGCAGAGAAGCAGATTTCAGCTTAGAAAAAGGAAAGACATTCCAACAATTAGAGCTGTCCAAGTTTGAAATGGACTGCCTTAGACAGCACTGCCTTCCTCCCAAGGGTGTGTTGGTAAATGCTTGAAAACTAACTGGTGCTCAAAAAAAAAAAAAAAAATTATAACACATTATTAGTTTAATCTGTATTATTACCACTTTCTCCACTTCTTAAATCTAAACAACCAACAAACTAATAAATCTGGCCCTGATTTGTAGCACTTGCTGATTTTCTGGGGTGCAAATGCTCAAGCACATTTGGGCTGCCCATGCTTTGGGCAAGTTGGAGAGGGGATTCTTCCAGGGATGTTTACTACTAGAGAGCTGGGGAGATTCCTCATAACTTAAAATTCTATGAATCTGTGAAAATCACTCGATTTGAAAATTTAAGCCTAACAACTTTAAATTTGAAATGGAAAGGTAATTCTCAGCAAGTGCTTGAGAGTAAGACAATTGTTCTCAAACTCTGCTCATGGTGCAGCATTCTTGGTAGTAAGGAATCATGGCACATTGAGCAGTTAAGTTGGTAACATTATGAGAGAATAAGAAGATTGGAGTGTCTGCAGTTTCCCTTCAATGATAACAGCTGTTTGTGTTGAGGTCTTTGTGAGTTCAAGGTCTGATGTGGTTTGAGGTTAGTGGAATAAGCAAATTTTATTTGTTGTGTGAAAATTATTCTTACCGTGTGATGTATGCTGGGTAAGTAAAATTCATATTAAAATTATATATTTTTCAAAATGACAAAATCCACAACTTCACAGCACCCCCAACGTAGCTCGTTTGAGGCATACCCTTTGACAATCACTCCTATGAAGGAAAATCAACTTTATTTTTAAATGAGAGGCTTTTAACTGGTAAATCAGAAACAGTTCGGGTCAAATCATGTAAGCTTCATCCACAAGAGCTGCTGCAGAGAGCAGAAGATAAGTTAGTCTTACTGTTTGAACCCCTTCAATTTAGGATAATCGTGGTCTAATGCAGCAGCTATGTAAACCAAGAAGATCACATCTCAACATTTTGAAAGGTAAATTCAGTCCATTCATCTGGTTAGTGCCAGGGATTCTTAAAACACCTTTGTTGATTGAGTCCATTACCCCATAGCTCCATTTCTACATTTGCAAATTGCCTAGCAATTTACGGAAGGCTTTTACTTTTTCCTTTGGAAAGGGAGTAAGAAGGAGAAAAAAGAGGGTTATGCAGGCATCTTTTTAAGTAAAATGTGCAAAAGAGAATAAAAGGAGGAATGGAAAGACTCATAAATAGGAAGATTGTGAAAGTTATATGTTGAATTAATATATAGGCTAGAGATCTGCAGTTTTATTTAGTAAGCAAGCCTGTGGGCCAGGCCCTGTGCTAACCACTGGGGCTACTGTCCAAAAAGATGCAAAACAGTCTCTGCCCTTAAGGAACTCACATTTTGAAGGGGGAGACAACAAATGCTTATGAACAAGCTACGTGCAGGAAAAATAGGAAATAATTTAAAAGGGAAGACGCTAGAATTCAGAGGTATTAGAAGGTTTCCTGCAGCAGGGGTTTTAGTTAGAGCTTCAAGGAAGTCAAGGAAGACATTAATATAGGAAAAGTGTGACTGGGGAATGGTTTTGAAGGGCTTCAAAAGCCAGAAGATTTCATATTTGATCCTGAAGGCTGCAGGGAGCCCCTGGAGTTATTGAGTAGGGGTGACAAATCACTGTGGCAGCTGAATGGAGGATGGATTGAATTGAGAGCCAGTTGAGGCAAGCAGATCCAACAGTGATATTTCAGTAGTCCAAATGGTGGGGGTGTGGGGGAGAGAAGGAAGCATTTATGAGAGATGTTGCTGAATATAAATGCAGCCTTAACGATTGGGTTTGGAGAGTGAGAGTGTGAGTTAGAGCCTGAGCAACTGAGAGGATGAGATTACTTGTCCTTGACAGTAATAGCAAAGTGGGAAGACAAATAGGGTTCACTTGTTGGATTTAAGACCAGGTGGAGATGTAAAATTGGACATCAGCAGAGAGGTGGATTTGAGAATCATCAAGATAGAGCTGATAATTAAATCAGCCAGAGAAGAGTAGAGAGCTAAGGATGCAGCCCTTTGGGACCCTCAGGGTAAGCAGGGAGGAGGAGCTTTGTATATGAAAGTGCCTTTGGGATTGAAGTTCAGAATTCACAGACTCTTTAGAAATAATTTTTTTTTTTCCTTTTTCTGAGGCTGGGGTAAGTGACTTGCCCAGGATCACACAGCTAGGAAGTGTGAAGTGTCTGAAACCAGATTTGAACTCAGGTCCTCCTGAATTCAGGGCTGGTGCTCTATCCACTGCGCCCCCTAGTTGCCCCTCTTTAGAAATAATTCTAACTTGGTTTTTAAGGATCCTGAAGCTCTTTCAGATTGCATTTTACAGATGAGGAAACTGAGGCAGTTACCTGACTTGCCCAGGTTCACACAACTAGTATCAGTGAACTCAAGAAAATGAATCTTCTGGACTCCAGGCTCAGCACCCTGTCTACTGTACCACACCTTCCTGCCCCTATCTGATTAGGCAGACAGACAGCTAAAATAGATCTGCCAAGGTTTTTACCAATGTCATTGTAAGAGCCTGAGTCCATTCTCCTGTTATGGGAGAAATATCTCCTCAGAGTTCATGAGATAAGTTACTGCTGCTGAAATAAATCTACCATAACGCAGAAATTATAAAGATAAAAATCTTGTTTTATTATGTTTAAGCCCAGGACCCTGGGTTAAAAATAACCCTGAACAAAGATTAGTACTCTAACAAGGCTTTGTATAGATAAACTTACATCAGAGAGACAGAGAAATAATTTTTACATAATGCAATCTCATATATCCTCTTAAACCATAAAAGTTGATATATATGTATATGTGTGTGAGGGTGTGTGTATGTATATGTATAATTATATACATATATACACCCACACCCACACACATAATCCCATGCTTTGTGCAGTGTTATAAAATTTAAATGTAGTTAAGCAGAATTACATTCTCATCCATCCCCTAAGGAAGCAAACCTAGTTAAACAGACTCTATAGGTAAGTCAAGTCAGGTTACAAATTGAGCCACATTTAGAGGATTCACAATGGACTGAGTGAGTGGGGGAGATTTACAGGCCTGCAGTCAGTGTTAAGTGAATTCTCCCTCCAATAAGCTAAGCCTTACCTCCCTTTTGGGATGCTTCTCTGAGGAGTGTTTCAGGCTTGAAGTAAAATTTCACATTTTATGGGACAGATTTCAGTCTGCTCAATAATCTAACTAGAAGAAAACGTCCTGATACCTCATCCCATCCCCCAAAGAATTAATAAAAAAATGTTTTTTAATATTCTAAAATTTTCATAACATGCACAGATATACTTAGCCAGTTTAATCATTTGACTACCAAAATAAATACTAAGAATAAAACTTGACATGAAAGAGGTAATGTTTATTCACTATTCTTCTCATCACTGACAGGACCTATTTTAAATTCTCAGACATTTTCCCCTCCATGTCAGTCCTCCAGCATTGTCATGTAAATAGTCCCAGAAGCCTCACAACTTCTTGATTCTTTAATTTGGGGGAAGCAGATCGATTCTTTCTTTCTGCTTCCCTCCTACAAGAAAACCTCCCCACCTTGGCAATTCTTCCCTAAATTGTTTAATATTGTTTATCATCTCAAACTAGTAAATTAAGCTTCTGTTTTCCCTTTTGGAAAGAATTCAAGTTTCCTTTGCAGGAACAGGGAGAGGAGACTAGAAATGTCTGTTCCTCTCTTCAAGACCCCTATGGGACATAAGCTCTCACTGCACTGGTTCCTATTTTTCCTTAATTAAATTTATTATTAATGTACTTAATCCAATTAAACCTTTTGGTAAAGTTCATATTACTTCTTTTCTTTTTCTTTTTTTCCCTGAGGCTGGGGTTAAGTGACTTGCCCAGGGTCACACAGCTAAGAAGTCTTAAGTGTCTGAGACTAGATTTGAACTCAGGTCCTCCTGACTTCAGGGCTGGTGCTCTCTCCACTGCGCCCCCTAGCGGCCCCATATTACTTCAATAGAAAGAATATTTTCTTGACTCTGGGATTCTTAAATTGAAGTCTTTGCTAGACCTACCCTGCAAAAAAATTCATGGATAGATTTCGGGGAGTCCTTGAAATTGGATGGGGAAAATGACATCTTTATTTCAAAATATTTGGTTTCCTTTGCATTTTGTTTTTGTGCATTTAAAAACCTTATTCTATTACAGTTCTACAAGCAATGATGAGCAGGCTGTTTCAGGAAAGACTTCCATGAATGGAGGCTAGGTAAAGTGAGCAGGACCAGGAGATCACTGTACGCACAAGAAGAAGATTATGGGATGGTCAGCTGTGGCAGAGGAGGCTCTCTTCTACAAAGAAGGCGGTGCTCTGGTGATGGAGAGGGCCCTCCGCAGCCAGACAGGACCGACAGCACTGAACGTGGATCACGTGGCTTGTCGCTTTTTGTTGCTGTTCTCTGGCGTGCTTTTTCTTTCTCATTTTCCCCCTTTGATCCGATTTTTCTTGCACGATATAACTGTGGAAATATGCATAGGACAATCGCGCATGTCTAATATATATTGGATTACTCCTCTAGGGGAGGGGGTGGAGAGAAGGAAAGGAAGCTGGAGCCCAAGGTTTTACAAGGGTCAGTGTTGAAAACTGGTCACGCTTTGAAAGTTTAAGCTTTAAAAGTGAAGGAAGATGTTGATTTCCAATCTGTCCTTTTCAGTGCACGCGGAAGGAGGGCCTGGCCTGGCTGCCTCGCTGGGACAAGGCAGTTATTAAACGATAAAAACTCCCCCAAGCTCCGCCCTCTTCAGTAGGCATGCAGGGGCCGCCGGGTGGGAGGGGGCAAAGAATAAACCCGCAGGGATGCCATTTTCTGAAGCAGGGGCTCTTCACCTGGAGCTCATGAGCTTTTAAAAAGAGATTTCACTAACTATTGCAATACAACTGGTTTCCTTGGGAAATAGACGTTATTTTATGCACAATACACGGGTTGCCACCATTAGAATGTTTGCAAGAATGAGCTCTGGCCACCAGGGGCGCTGTTTGTCTGCAGTTTGACTATAAGCTCCGCGAGGGTAAGGACCAAAGCGCCTCTAAAGCGAGCTCTGCACGGGCTGGAGACGCGACCGCCGTGGCGTCAGCGCAGCGCGCGCGCGCGTAACGTGAGTGAGCGGCCGCGCGCCCGGCGCTCCGGCAGGAAATCCCGCCCCGGAAGTGCCTCTGCCCGCCGGCAGATCCTCGTTATGCGGCTGTGCGGGAGGCAGGGGGCGGGGCCCGGAGGCGGCTGACGGGGAGAAGAGGGACCCCCTGTTTGAGGAGAGGGGCTTTGTCCCCGCGGGACCCCTCCCCAAGATGCCGGCCTTCCGACAGGTGGGAGAGAAGCAGCTGCCTCAGGAGATCATTTTCATGGCCTGGTCTCCCAAGAGGGACCTCATTGCCTTGGCCAACAAAGTGGGGGAGGTAAGTGAAGGCAGGACCCCTGGCCTAGCTGGGCCTCAGTTTCCCCTGCAGTTCTCCCCGTTAGGCCCCTCCCCAAAGCCGAGGCCCTCCACTTTGTCGTGGATGACGCTTATAAGAATTCTTTCATATGGAAGGAGGCACCTTAAATAAAAGAAAATTAATTCAAAGTAAATAAAATTAAATCAAAAAACAGGTCCGGAAATGGAAGAAAGATTTGCCCTCCCCAGCCTCAAGTTGGTGCGATTTTGGTTTCCCTTACAAGTTAAAATGTTTCCAAAAGTGATACGAACGTATGTGTGCACGGGTGCGTGTACGTGTCCATGCTCGTGTGACATGCATCTGTGTGTGTATGTTGCATGTTACACGTTTATCCCCTTTCAGCCCTTTCTGATATCCGCATGAAAAGACAAAGAAAGGCCAAAAGAATCCCTTTAGCATCCACGGCACGAGGCTTAAAGAGATAGATGAAGAAGCCGCGGCGCCACAGGCCCCTGTGAGGGGCTTCAGACCTGCTGAGGATGAGCAGCACTAAAAACTGCCTCGCTGGGTGAAGCGATTTACCCGACGCCCGGTCCTCCGTGCGGTTGTCTGGAAGTTCTGGGTGCAAAGGATGCTGGGGCTTTGGTGGCGAGGATGATGCTGGAGCAGGGAAGAGAGTTAGGGGTTTTCCCGCGGAGCCTGTAGAGAGGGACGCGGGGGAGGGCATTCGGAAATTAGAGAGAGGGTGAAACTATGTGACAACTGAATGCGCCGTTTTGTGGCTGCAGAGAATGTCGCACTGGATTCGTGGTCAAAAAAACTGGGTGCGGGCCTCTTAGGAACACTTCCTAACCATGTGATCTTGGCCTGGTCTCTCCTGGCGGTGTCCCAGCCAGAGAACGTTCTTTGTTTTCCATTCTGGCTCACGGTCTCTGTCACTGCTAGTGCCAACTTGTACTCCTCCCGTACCGATACGGATGGTCTCCATTGAAATGTGAGCTCTTTGAGGACCGTTCTGTGGGAGCTCAGCGTGTGGATACTTAGTAAATGCTCCTTAACGGATGCGTAACTCACGAGGTTACAAGTACGTGAAGGTGGGTGGTGGGACATGAGTCTGGAAAGGCAGGAACTACATGACGGAGAATCTTACGCCTTTTTTTTTTTTTTTTTTTGGATCTTTAATTTCTTCATTGTAAGGAATTTGAGGAAATTTCCTCCACCAGTACTGACGGACGTCTTGGAGGTGCTGATAGGTTAATTGACTTCCTGCTTATGTATCTTTTTGACTCGGGACACTGGAGAGTTTTCGTTAGGGTGATGGACACAGTGACAGGAGAACACTTCAATATTTATATCATCTTCATGTCCTTGAGCACAGAGATAATTTTATGCTTTACATTCGAACCTCTAGCACCTAGCATAGTGTCTAACACATCATAGGTACTTAGTAAATATTGATTAATTTTCAAGAGACATTTCAAACTCAGCCCGGCCAAACTCATCATTTCTCTAAAACCCTCTTTTCTTCCTAATTTTTAATTTCTGTCAAAGGCATCCCCACTCTTTGAGTCTCCCAGGCTTGGAACCTTGACCTTGTGCCAACATGTCTTCTACCACATCGTACAGTACTTCCCCTCCTCCCTTCGGGACCGAGCCAAACTGAATCTCTCTCTGTTCTTTAGACTCCACGTCCCTCCCCCATGCCTGTCCGCTGTGGCCATGACTGTGAGGCACTTCAGTCATCTCCGCCTCGCAGAATCCCTCCCACTTCAAAATGCAGCTTAAGTAGTGCTTTAACATGAAGCTTTTTAAAATCCGCTCAATTACTAACGCCATCCCTTTATAACAGGTGCTTACTAAATGCTTGTTGATTGACTGTTACTTGTTAGGGTCCTATTCTATGCCCTATTTCTTAAATGGTCAACTTTAGGAGGCTAACATTAAATTATAAAACTTCTCTTGCATTGAACCCTACTTAGAAGGAACCTTTTATTGTCCAGCTTGGGAGAAGTTCACAGAAGAGCAGGCTCTGATTTTCTGAGGCAGAAGTTACTTACCTTGACTCGAACTCTAAAAATCTATTTTGAGAACCACATTTCAATGTAATTTATTTTCTTTGCAATCTTATTATTTTATTCATTTAAAAACATTCTGAGAAGTTTTATAGGTTTCATCAGGCTGCCAAATAGGCCCTTGATCCAAACTTGATTAAGAATGGCTATTATAGTGTTGCTATACTCTAGAATGAGTATAGTATTGTCAGGTTTTTCCAAAATGTTTCCCTGTCATAAAATAATTTGGACTGCTATTATTTCTACAAAAGCTCTTATCCCAAGTGCTGCCAGAATTAAGATTTATTGGAACAGGTGTTTGAGGAAAACAGTGTTCTCTGTCTACCTCAAACTAGGCCATCTGCTGCCAGCCTCCTTTTATAACTACTGAAATTGTCTTTTTTATTTTGCGGGGTGTTTTTTAATTTTTAAAAAATTCTCGATGCCCTAATATTTCTTCAAGAAATCTCATTTTGTTAATCCATTACTAGCAGAGCCATCTTAGGCTGCTTTTATATTGAAGTATATGTAATTATTCTGCATACTAAAAATGCTTTTAAAAAAACTTTATAGTTTCAGTTCTTCTAGATGTGGTGTTTGTCATGGACTGAGAAGCGGAATACTTATATTCCTTTCCACATCCAACACTAATATTGAAACATACTTAACATTTATGATATTAATTGTTGATCTGTCAGCATAAAAAGGTAAAATAATTTACTGGATACACAATTAAGTAGATTTTCTCATTTCTTCAGTTTTTAAAGATATATTTTTACAATTCCTTCAGATACTACTGTCCTTGAACAACTGTAGGTTCCTTCCATAGCTAGTAGATGACTTAGAAAATAGGAATTTTAATCTTTATAATTGTCTTGCTTTAAGACTCAGCTGGAGTTCCACTGTGTGCAGTGATCTTTCCTAGTTGCCTCTTGACGTAACTGATTTTTCTTTGAGATGTAACTGGTTTCTCTTTCTGTTCTGTATATGTTTTGCATGTATTAGTAAGTTACTCTTCCTTTAAAATATGAATTTCTTGAAGGCAGAAAGAATTTTTTTTTTTCATATTCCTAACACTATTCAAAGTACCTGGTAGATAGTAAGCATTAAGGCTTAGTGACTGACTGGATTTATTGTCTTTATATTTTAAAAAAATTTTTTTTAATCTGTTCCTTAGGTTTTACTTCATCGACTAGCAAACTTTCAGCGAGTATGGAGTTTGCCACCAAATGAAAATACTGGAAAAGAAGTGACGTCTTTGGCTTGGAGACCAGATGGGAAAAGTAATGATAAGTTTGTTTTGTTTTGTTTTGTTTTGTTTTAATTAAAGCTTTTTATTTTCAAAACATATGCATGGATAATTTTTCAACTTTGACCCTTGCAAAGCACTTGTGTTCCAAATTTCCTCCTCTTTCCTCCCATCCCCTCCCCTAGGTAGCAAGTAATCTAATATATGTTAAACATGTTAAAATATATATATTAAATCCAGTAGAGGAGTACATATTTATACAATTATCTTGCTGCAAAAGAAAAATCAGATCAAAAAGAAAAAAAAGGAAAGTCAAATGCAAGCAAACAACAGCAAAAAGAGTGAAAATGTATGTTGTGATTCACACTCAGCTCCCACAGTTCTCTCTCTGGGTGTAGATGGCTCTCTTCATCACAAGATCATTGGAACTGGTCTGCATCATCTCATCGTTGGAAAGAGTCACATTCATGAGAATTGATTGTCGTATAATCTTGTTGCCATGTACAATGATCTCCTAGTTCTGCTCATTTCATTTAGCATTAGTAGTGATAAGTATTGTTGCGGAAATTTTCATTATCAGAAAAGGGAGTTTGGTAGAAACCTTGTTTCAAGATGGAATTTTATGTCCATATTATGTGCTAAGTTTTTAAAAATTCCTGACTTTTTAGAAAGCTGTTTCATAAAAATCCAAGAGAAACTTAACAAATTTTTTCTGTAAAGACATGCTTAAATTAAATATAATTTAACATATAGATATGGGTGGGTTGTTTTTTTTTTTTAACCTTTTCCAAAAAGGAAGTGAAAAACACTTGTCCTTACAGATTCTAGTATTTAGTTTGTTTGCTTGACATTCCCTAGCCTCCTTTCTCCGTTCTTTTGGACTGTATAGCATCTGGCCCAGTTAGGTATATCCAGCTCACTTTGTTTCCTTCCATTTCTTTCCTCCATAAACATTTCATATTGTTTTCTGGAGGTAGTTCTGAGTTTTAACTGTCACTAGAATACTTGCTTTGGCTGGTTCTGCCAAATTAGAAAAACTTTATGTCCCTAAAGATAATTTGTCTCCTGCTGGAGAACCCAAAGAAGATTGTTGGCTGCAATATAGCTGTTAGGAATGAAGTATTTGTCCATGGTAATTCTGTGAAAAGCTTGATAGCGTCCTCCAAACCAAGGCAAACTGTGCTTTCATATTTGGTGGCTTCATTTTGAAAGTGGGAGGGAGGGAAGGCCTTGGAAACTGTAAAATAAGTTTGTGATTAAAAAGTGAGAAAAGTCCAAGGCTTTGTAGATTTCTTGGAGACCTCATGCCTATAAATCCTAATTTTCTTCAAAAAGAGTTAGAAGATACTGGGAATGTCAACCACTAAGCAAAATAAGAGAAATTAGCTATCTATTAAAAGAGTTTCTCATGTGGGCTTCTTTTCTGAGTTAGCTGCCTTTGTATAGTTGGGTCTTGGATTATGTAGCATAAAAGTCCAAATACCAAGAGAAAAGATGAAAATGTGAAGGAGACATTGTATGTATTTATAGCAGCTCCAACTTAACCTATTTGAATAAGCCATTGACTTTGAAAAGTGGGAAATGGACTAAGATAAAGTTGCCACCATTTCTTAGAAAAGTTTAACTGTTCTAAAATAATTGCCACATTGCAGAGGCCAAAAGAGCATTGAAATTAACAAGTTAGTCCTGAAGTCCGGAGGACCCAAGTTCAAATCTAGTCTCAGACACTTAACACTTCCTACCTGTGTGACCCTGGGCAAATCACTTTACCCTAATTGCCTCAGAAAAAAAAGGAAAAAAAAAAAAAGGAAATAAATTAACAACACTTGATCTCATTGCTTAGAAAGAGATGTGATGGACAAGGGCAACCATAGTTTAGAATGTAACTTCATTTTTAGAAAACTATATGGGAAAATGAAAGATTACAAGTGGTATTGGATCAAAAAATAATGAAAAGCAGTGAAAGAGAAAAGGCCTTTGAAAAAGTTAATGATCAACGAAGCCAAATTATGAGATCATATAGATTCATTATTCTCTGACGCTTTAATCCAATGATATCGGCCTCCTTTTTTCATGAGCAAGACACTTTTATTTTTGTTCTGGGTCTTTTCTATGGCAATCACCCATATCTAGAAGACAGACAGACAGACAGACACACAAACACACACTATATACACACTCGTTCTCACTCTCTCACTCTTCCCTTATCAATCACCTTTTTTTTTTTTTTTTTAACTGAGGTAATTGGGCTAGTGCTCTATCTACTATGCCACCTAGCTGCCCCCACCAATCGCCTTTCTTAAGTCCCAACTAAAACTCTTTCATTTGTGGGATGCCTTTCATAACCCCTCTGAATTCTAGTAGCATCTCTATGTTAATTTATCTCTTATTTATGTTATATATGATCTGATTTTTGTTGTTCTCTCCCATTATATTGTGAGTTCTTTGAAGGTAGGGACATTTTCTGACTTTTGGTATCCCCAGTGCTTAGCACAGTACCTGGCTGTAGTAGGTGCTTAATAAATATTTATTGACTGGTCAAAAATTCAAATGGAAGAGATACTTTTTTTTTTCCCTTTTTAAAAAATTTTAAATTATTTTTTATAATAGCTTTTTATTTTTCAAAATACATGCAAAGATAGTTTTCACCAATCATCCCTGCAAAACTTGGGGTTCTAAATTTTTCTCCTTCCCTCCTCTAGATAGTACATTTTCCAGTATAGGTTAAATATGTGTAATTTCTTCTGAATATATTTCCACATTTATCATGCTACATAAGAAAAGTTAGATCAAAAAGGAAAAATAATAAGGGAAAAAAAATAAGCAAGAAACAGCAACAACAAAGGTGAAAGTACTATGCTTTGATCCACATTCAGTCTCCACAGTCTGTTTCTGGATGCAGATGACTCTCTATCACAAGTCTATTGGAATTGACCTGAATCACCCCATTGTTGAAAAGAGCCAAGTCCATCAGAGTTGATCATCTCATAATTTTGTTGTTGCTGTGAACAATGTTCTCTTGGTTCTACTCACTTCAGTAGCCTCAATTCACGTGTCTCCAGGCATTTCTGCAATCATACTTCTGATTGTTTCTTAGAACAATAGTATTCCATTACATTCAAGATACTTCTTTTTTGATTCCTTTTGATCCTAATCTATAGTTGATTATTCTGTTATATTGTACTGAATATTTTGAAATCTGAGCAATACTTCAGGGCTTCAACAGCGAGATCCTTGACTACTCCTAGGAAATTACCTTAAAAAGCCATATTGGGAAGGGAACAAAAAAGCAAATGAAGGATTATTTGGAAAATTATGATGAGGTTGGCTGAGCAGCCCCTGGGGTTTAGTCCATAAGTACATGTATCTTGAAAAGACAATTCAGATAAACTATAGACTGGGACAAAATTGAATAGGATGGAAGTGAACTGAATAGTATTTGGGAAATTGTGTAGGGCTTCAGATAGTTTGCTCCATGTTCCTAAAGCAAATCTTCCACTTTTCTCCAGTGATGTTCAGTGTCTACAAATCCCAGAATACAGTAGGCTTGTAAGAAGCAAAACTGAGGGTACCAAAGAACAAAAAGGAAAGATATAATATAAACACCTGTTTACTGTAATCTTTTACCAGCAGCGATTTACATGGGAGAAGTTCTGTGAAGAATATCATCGAGGATATTTGTGACCATAGAAGGTTCTTTTGTCATATAGTGACAACTAATAATGACATGATCTAAAGGTTTTCATAAAATACACAAATATTAAAAGATCTAGAAATATGTTGGAGAAACCCTCTGGAGGATTTATATAGGATATTAATGAGGATCACTATAGGATAAGAAGGTATGAGTAAATGACATAGTATCTATGCTGATAAAAACAGATACATTGAAACACCAAAGAATGTCTCTAATTTTTATGGTTAATGAAAATCATCACTAACTTCATTTAATGTTTTAGTGGTTTGGGTACAAATAATATGAAGAATTTTGTTCAGTTACATTTTATTATACAGTATGCTTCTCTTGGGAAAGAACCATAGTGAAATTAACATGTACTCTTAAATCAAAAAGTTTTATTAATCAGTAAATGAGTATTTTAAACATCTTCTGTATCAGGCATTGTACTAAATGCTAGGGAAGCAAAGGATTAAGAAAGATCATACAGTAAGTGTTGGTTAAATAATGAGTAATAAGTTATCATTAAAAAATTAAATATGAGTTTGTCAAATAAAGGCTATTAAGAGTTATTTCAAGTAGTTTGTTTTTGGGAAGGGTAAGCAGGAATTTATAAGAACATTGTACAGAGTTGTACTTTAGTACAACTGGATGATATTACCTGAGTCCACATTTGAAATTCAATGAAATAACTTGAAGTATTAATATTTTTTACTGACCCATTCAGAGATTCTACAGTGTAAAATTTATTTGTTGTCAAAGACAAACGTGCTTCTGGTTTCTGTGTTCTCATTTGGTAAAAACAACAATAGGATAGAAAAAGTATTGAAAAGTATAGAGATCAAGTAATTTCTTCTAGGCTTCTTTGTAGTTTCTACTATATCTTGGTAATAAAAAAATGGCTGTGTAGCAATATATTGTGTTTGTGGTTTTTTTTTAAACATGTATAGGACCACTTTTAAAGTAATAAAAATCCTTTATGGACTATTTTGGAATATTTGAAATGGACAAAATTAAACAGTAGCAAATTGAAAACATTAATTATTCAAGATTCTTGAGCCAAAATTCATTTTACTATTAATGCTGTCAATAGAGTTCCATTTTCATATGCTTAATCACCTGGTATTTGATTTTTTCTTATAGTTTTGGCCTTTGGCCTTGCTGACACCAAGAAAGTTATTTTGTGTGATGTTGAGAAGCCTGAAAGCTTGCACTCTTTTTCTGTGGATACGCCTGTTACCTACATGCATTGGATGGAAGTTACTGAAGAAAGCAGGTAGATCAAGAAATTTTAAAATCTGCATTAATGTAAACTCAAAATACCTATCAGAGGTAACTTTCAATATAATTTAGGAATACCTCTGGCAGCATCATATTTCTCCCCACTTTACCAATATTAGTTTTTTGGGTTTTTTTTTAATATAATACTCTCCTAAATTCCTTTCTTTTATTAAACAAGTGTCTTTTTTTCCCCCTCAATAGTATTTTACTTTTCCAAATACATATAAAGACAGTTTTCAACATTCATTTTTTTCTTTATTATTATAGCTTTTTATTGACAAAACATATGCATGGATAATTTTTCAACATTAACCCTTGCAAAAACTTCTGTTCCAACTTTTCCCCTTCTTCCCTCCACCCCCTCCCCTAGATGGCAGGCAGTCCCATAGATGTTAAACATATTAAAATATATTAAACATTCATTTTTGTGAGACTTTGAATTTTTCTCCCTCTCTTAGTTACCTCCCCACTCACCAAGACAGCAACCAATCTGATATAGGTTAAATATGTGCAGTTCTTTGAAACATATTTCCATATTTGTCATGTTGTGCAAATCAGACCAAATCAGACCAAAAGTGGGGGAAAAAAAAAAATAAAACAAAAAACAAAAAACAAAAAACAAAAAAAACTATGAGAAAGAAACAATGGGGAAATACTATGTTTTGATCCAATTCAGTCTCCATGGTTCTCTCTTTGGATGTGATTGCCATTTTCCATCTCAAGTCCATTGAATTACCTTGAATCACCTCATTGTTGAAAAGAGCCAAATCCATCCCAGTTGATCATCACATAATCTTCTTGTTGCTGTGTACAATGTTCCCTTGGTTTTGCTGACTTAACACAATATCAGTTCATGTAAGTCTTTCCAGACTTTTCTGAAATCAGCCTGCTCATCATTTTATACATAACAATAGTATTCTATTCCATTCATATACCATAACATATTCATCCATTTCCAAATTGAGAGGCATCCATTCAATTTCTAGTTCCTTAGGCAACAGTATTTTAGGACTCTGTATATGTATGTGTGTATTTCTACTTATACATATGTGCAAAATCTGACCATCTCTATTTCATGAAAGATATTAAAATTATTTTTAAAAATTCAGTAAAGGCTATTCTTGACAAGTTATTCTTGTTAAGTCATTCCTAAATAATTAGGAGTTTATAGTTATTCCATGGTTTTTAGGAATTTAAGAAAAATTACTTCAGTAGTGATGATTTATGTACAAATTTATGAATAGTATGCTGAGGATCCAAGGTTTTCAGGACTATTTTTGTGTTAAATGTGGACCTGCTTAGTCAAGACTTTAAAATGGCAATTTGGGTGTAAATCACAGAACTGACCATAAAGTAGCATAATTATAGCAGTGTTCTTCAAAGCAAATCTTGATACTTAAAGCGGTGACATGAATTCTTGGATGAGTGTTTCAAGTTCCTGAACTATATTCCTTTGTAGCAATTTTGTGACCCTAGATAAATCACTTATTTCTTTTTTTTAATTTATAAAATGCATACATTTGTCCTTTGCATGACTAAAGCTGTCTGTGAATAAGAAAAACTTAATATATTTTTTGTTATTAGTAAAGTGTCCCTTCTTCTGGAAGTGCTGTATGTTTGTTGTAAAACTTGTTGCCTAACCTTACTTATTTTTCCTAAATCTTTGTGTTACATTAATTTTGTCCAAATCAATTTTAAAGTAATTTTTTTGTCATAATGTAAATAGTAGCTATAGCTGTTTAGAGCTTGGATAAAATTTCATTTTTACCGTATAGCATTTATTTTGAACTAAGTATTTAAAAAATTACATGCTTCTCAATGGGAAAAAACATGAATATTTTATTCTTAATTTATAATGAATATAATAGCAAAATTTTTATTTTAAATTTAACCTGACTCCTGTTTAGTTTGTGTATTTCTCTTTGAAAGATTAAAATACTTTCAAATTGTAAAAGAAAGTCATATCTTTAGTGTTTTAGATCATTCTTTTTTTTCTCTAGTGTTTTAACATCTTTTTATAATGCTGAGGATGAGTCAAATCTTCTTCTGCCTAAACTACCTGCCTTGCCAAAAAAGTGAGTATCAAAGTTGGAAAGCTTTTTTAACTAGTTGTTTTTTTTTTAATTCATTTGAAATTTGTTATTATTAACTATGTTATGAAAATATCTTTAGTTATTTCATTTAAAATATTAATTTTCTTAATTTGTATTCTTATTCAGCTATAGCACCACTGCCAAAATTTTTAGGTAAGAAAGATTCTGTGGTATTTTTTTCAAGTAAGAGAATTATTGTTTAGTAATAAATCTGAGTTGTAATAATTATTTTTCATATTTTAGTGAAGAAAAATCAGATGAAATTATGAAGCTCTTGGGTGATGTCAGGTAAGTTTTCTTGGAAGAATATGTAGTGGCAAATATGTATTTTGTTTTAAATAAAGTTTTTATTTTCAAAATATATGCATAGATAGTTTACAGCATTCACCTTTGTAAAACCTTGTGTTCCAAAATTTTTTTTCCCTCCCTTCCCCTTACCACCTCCCCCAGACAGCAAGTAATTCAGTATCAAATATGTCTTATCTTTAAAATCACTTAATTTGAGGAGGAAGTTTTAAATAGATAATTTTATGTGTTTGTATTAATTACCTTTTTTTGGTATAATTTCTTTGCTCACATTAAACATTCTTTTACTATCTGTCATTTAACTTGATGTTATTCCATGGCCTTTCATTTTGTCAGTTTTAAAAATCAGTTTTAAAAGACTTATAGCATCCCTTTCCTGTTTTCTTCAAAAGAAGAAATTTTAATGCAGTAAAGACATCTTAAAATGAAATTTTATCTTTGAATCCAAGGGCATGCATTGCATTTTTAAATCTTTAGGCCCCAACAAATATACTTACTGGTGAGGTGGAGATATATGGTACATAAAGAGAAGGCCTAGGGACATGGTATGGACAAATCAGTAAACCTTTTCTTTATTTATTTATTTTCCTCTACAAGGATAGAAAGGAAAACTTTCATCTTAAGTATAACTTTTTACAGCTTGATAGGACATCATAAAATTTAACTTCTTTAGTCAGCCTTTATAAGCTTCTGTTTTTTTATCTTTAAAAACCAGGGATAATAATAGTTAACCTTGTGGGCTTGTTGTGAGAATCCAAAGCCCTAATGTGTGTAGAGTGCTTTGTAAATCTTAGACTAGAAATGGCAGGTGTCATCTTAGTAGAGCTATGATGATACTGGCCACAGATAAGAAGCAGCACTGTATTGGGACTTTAATGATAATTTTTACTCTTATTATCTGCCAACAACCTGTTATCTTCCAGGTAGCAGGCTTTGCTCATTTGCACAGTTGAATTTTTATACTGCTTTGGAAAAGATTAGGCATGTTTAGCTGAATTTGACCAACAAATCAGTAGACTTGTTTTGCTTTATCAATTTCCACTGCAGGAGAACCTTAATATGTAGATTATATAGGAAAAGTCATTTAGAGCTGAGTTTTAGAACTTGATTATTTCTATTGTTGATTAGTCCTCAGCTTGTTGCCTTACTTTTAATTAGGCTTAATGCTCTTGTCCTTGGAGGAAACTCTGAGTTCATTGAGATCTATGCTTATGGAATGTACAAAATTGCCACTGTTACAGGGGTGAGTTTTCCTTTTATATTTTCCCTATAATTTCTTTTTAAATATAGCAGCTAATTGGTTTGTGAGAGAAGATTCAAACATTAACTATTCTAATTTTCAGCGATTGAAATAACTATTTCTTAAATGCTGAATGTGTATTTTTTCTGAAAAGAATGAATATTTTCTTATAATCTTAGGAATTAATTAAATTTGGAAGTTAGAGATTTCAGCTATAATTCATACAAAGTGTAAAAGTAAGAGACATAATACTCATAACAAGCAGGAACTATTAGTTGCTAATGGAATTGAAGACAACTAACAAAAATGATTGATATGCTTGTAGTTGCTTTATAACCTCACTTCTTGTTTATTATCTTTTTGCCGGCCTGTGGAGAATAAAAGTTAGAATTGGTGGCTAAAATACAGCTAAGCTAAATTAGTCACAGCTAGTTTTCTTTCTCTCCCCAGCACCAGAGCTAAATGCTTAGTGCTGAACTTGTTCCCTCCTCAATTCTGCCTTCCCTCTCAGAGGGAGAAGAATTTCTGCTGCTGAACTCTTTAGTTGTGGAAACTGACTTTGTTGGGTAACCCAAGGGAAGAAGGGAGAAAAGAAACAGTGAGATCACTTCCCTGAATGAAGGCCCTAACTGTACAAGTTAGTTTGACACTTCAGTGCCCGTGGCAGAAGGCAGGCAATATCCTGATCCATGGAGATTTCTGTTGCATGAGCTGTCAGGTTTTCTAGGTTTTACATAGGTTTTTGCCTCACATATTATACACAACGGCAAAGTTGTGCATTAATATTAAAAACGTTATTTGAGTGAAATGAACAGATAAAATTTATGACTGGAATCTTTTACCTTCTCAGGTTTCTGGTTCGTGTCTCGGCTTATGCTTATCAAGTGACTTGAAATCATTATCAGTTATTACAGAGACAGGAGATTCTACCAGTGTTATGTCAGAAATTTCATATTTTCAGGTGAGTAAAACTGAGCTTCAGAGCAATGTGAAATACAGTCTATTTCTTGTAGACATGTTTTTCTTATCTAGTGAGTTCAGTGGCTGAGAACCATTTTGATGATGTATTGCTTAATAATATTAAAGACTGAGAGTTAGAGAGCTCTTTAAGACCTGCAAAGTTCTTCACATATATTCCCATTTCTGAGCTTTACATGACTGAGATAAGTACAATGGTATTATAATCTCCATTGAGATAGCTTGAGCCTCAGAGAGAAATTACTTGCCCATAGTCACGTAGTAAATAGAATTTGTTCATACGTATTCTGTCTGAGACAGAATCAGAATCCAAATCCAGAACTCTTTCCTTGACAATAAAACTCACTCATATCCAACATCCCATAAATACATAATATGGCCTTTATAATTCCAGCTTTTTTTGTAGATAAAATAGTTTTATGAGCATTGTGATTTCAGCAGAGAAAGCATTCATCAGAATTGATTCTTTGTGATAGTGGACGGCCTGTAGAAGCAGTAACATTGTTGATTTGGTTATGGTGAATTCCACGTAAAGCAAATAATCTTATACTTGGAGTCTTTACTGTGGTGACTGTGAGATAGAAAAACTTAAAAACAGTCAGAGAACAACAAAAACCTGATGATTGTTTATTTGCACTGTAGATATGGCTGAGGGAAATGGCAGAGACCTGGTGTTACTCAGTTGCCTGCTACAGGCCAGGCTCTGTGCTTAGTGCCTTACAAATATCACATTTGATGGGATGGGAGAACTGAGCTTTGTCCAATTGCCTGGTTCATATTTCAGGAACCCCACCATTAAGTAGAAATTTCCTTTCTGTCTCCCTGCCTCAAATAGGGAAACCACTTGATCAGACACCCACCCAAACTCCTAAGCTACCAGCAAAAACAGGACCCATGGAGGGGCACAGCTGCCTTACAGCTCCCTTCTCTCTTCCATCCAGCATATTATCAGTCTGTGGGGGGTGAAGCAGTGGGCTCAAGCTGGGGAGGACAGATGTGCCAGATGAAGATGATCCTTTCAGGGAGCTTACAAGTAGAAAGTATTATGATATATTTTAAACAATACATACAGTGTGCATCAGGGAAGTGCATCGTGTTAGTGGGGCCAAAGATGGGTGTATATCCTGAGATTTCTCTCTGTATTTGTAAAAAGGATTTGTCTGGGAATCTGCAATCCTGTTCAGGTAAGGATTCCCAAGAATCTTCTGAAATAGCTGGCTGCAACTATTTCAACTTTTCACAGAACAGTTGTGGCCCAGAGGGCTTGCCTGCTGCTCCAGAAGCGGGATTCGAAAAGCTGAAGCTATGCATTTGGGAGCCAACAAGTGTTTGCTCCTCAAATGTTCTTTTTGGATTGTGGTCCAATCTTTGCACTTTACATTTCTCTATGTCAGAAAGGATTTCATGTGATGAGTATGTGGGTGTGTATAAGCTAGCAGGGACCTGCTCTTCATAGTGTTTTTAATGCTGAGGCTGCTTGGGGAGCGTAGGAGAGAGAGCAGCAGCCCCGGGAACTGGAGGATCTGAGTTCCAATTTGCCCTCAGACACTTGGCAATAAGTAGTTGGGTGGCTCTAAGCCCGATTACCTCTCTCTTCCCCCAAAAGCTGTGATACCAGCTTTTTTGGTGATCAAATTGTACATTAAATGGTCTATATTTCTTGCTGTATTCTATCTCCCTGGACACATCACTCTCTCTTTTTTAAAATTTCTTCTGTTACTATGTTTGCTTTCTTTTTTTTTTTTTTAATAACTTTTTATTTTCAAGATAGTTTTTAGCATTCACCCTTACAAAACCTTGTGTTCCACATTTTTTCTCCCTTCTTTCCCCCTCCCCTACACAGCAAGTAATCTAGTATATGTTAAATATGTGCAATTCTTCTATACATATGTCCACAATTAGCATGCTGCACAAGAACAATCAAATCAAAAAGGAAAAAAATGAGAAAGGAAACAAAATGCAAGCAAACCACAACAAAAAAGGTGAAAATCCTGTGTTGTGATCCACATTCAGTTCCCACAGTACTCTTTCTGGGGCATATGGCTCTCCATCACAACACCATTGGAACTGGCCTGAGTCCCTTTGCTGTTGAAAAGAGCCACGCCTAGACACATCTCTTGGTGATGATTTTGCTGTAAATAAGGTAAGAAGTAAGACTCTGGTTTTCACTGCAGTTTTGTCTGTTGTCCTTTTTACAGCTTGATACTAGCCTGTTGTCTACTTACTTACCTGAAGTGACTCGGATGGCCAGAAAGTTTACTCACATTTCAACTCTTTTACAGGTATTACTTAAAACTTGTTTAATGTGTAACACTGAATTGTTTGATTTCTTCAGTTCCTTATATGCCAAGGGCATAAACTTTCACTTCTTGAGATTCAGTAACACTGTGATAGCTTATGTTAGGGTCACTTTGTATCAATGTATGGAATGGAAAGAGTATTGATACTTTCTAAAAAATAAAAAAATAAACATTTTTGATGACAGTTCAAATACTGCTTTAAGAATTTTTAAAGTTTAATGTGGAAAATATTTTAGAGGGTATTGTAAACTATATAGCTTCTAAATAACAGTACATTTTTAAAGGGCAGTATCTAATCTAAAGTTCTGTTTCAAAACTGCGGATTTGTATCAGCCTCCATGATTTGACCAAATGCTCATTTTGCCAATTAGTATAATCTGAAATATGCTTGTAGAAAATTTTAAATGGGGTATTTCAGTAGGAGACTTGTTCAGATCATCACTAGAAGAGTCTTTGAAATATATCTTGACACTGGCTACTATTATTTATGTTTTTATTTTTTTCCTGTGATGCTCAGATCTAAATTCATTAGAAGATAAATTTCAGATTATTATGAGTCAGATCTAACAATAAGTATACAAATTTGTAATTGACATTTCAGATTAAAATAGTTTTTTTTTTCTTTTTCATTTGTAGTACATAAGGTTATCGTTGACATGCATGTGTGAGGCCTGGGAAGAAATATTGATGCAAATGGATTCTCGTCTCACCAAATTTGTACAGGTAGTATTACTGAAGCCCCTGATTGAAAAGTTAGAAATGCATTAAGTTCCTTACTTTTAGCTCATGCCTCAGGAATTTAAGAAAACCCATAAATGGAGAACTATTACCTTGAGAATAATAAAATTTTCAGTTTGACTTAACTTCTCAAATAATTTTAAAAACAGGGGAATAGTTTATTCTGCCAAGTGTCATTGATGCTTTTCATTTTGACTTAATTATATGAAATGATTGGCTTATTTGTTGTGAGGATGATGTGATCACCAGAGGAAAGCTGGTAAAGATGATTATTGGACAGAGATTTTGATGACAGGACAGGTAAGCATATGGAATAAGAAAACAACTAGGAAGAGGAAATGTTATATAATAGCTAATTAGTTCTCTTATTAGTCATTGATAATCTATGACAAACTTGAAGAATTTTTAGGGAAGATTTAGTAAAGAGTGTAAGAACTGTATTCTTTTTTTTAATAAACATGTTTGCAATTCTAAATATTTAATATCTTGGTAAAATAATAATAATCACCATAATGTTTGTTCACTAGGAAAAGAACACAGCAACCTCAGTGCAGGATGAATTTATGCAGCTGCTATTATGGGGGAAAGCAAGGTAAGAGGATACTTTGTAGTTTATATATTAAATATGTACTATTCCTTTAAAGAAAAAATAGAGGTTTACAGGAGATCATTGTACATGGCAACAGCAAGATTACATGATGATCAATTCTGCTGTGAGTCTTTTCAACAATGAGGTGATTCAGGCCAGTTCCAGTGGTCTTGTGATGGAGAAAGTGATCTGCACCCAGAGAGAGGACTATGGGAATTGAGTGTGGATCACAACATAGTGTTTTCACTCTTTTTGTTGTTGTTTGCTGGCATTTTGTTTTCTTTCTCATTTTTTTTTTCTTTTGATCTGATTTTTCTTGTGCTGCATTATTATGAACATATGTATAGAAGAATCACACATGTTTAACATATATTGGATCACTTGCCCAGTAGGAGAGGGAGTGGTGGGAAGGGAGGGAAAAAAATTTGAACACAAGGTTTTGCAAGGGTAAATATTAAGTTATCTATATATATATGTTTTAAAAATAAAAAACTTTTATAATTCAAAAAAAAAAACCTCTTAAGACAGAGAGGTGATGAAGTCAAGATAGAGATTGAGAATACATACATACATACATACATACATAATACATATATATATATATATATATATGCATGTTTGTGTGTGTGTAATTTGGAACAGGATCAATGTAGAAGTTTTGGGGTTTTTTGTTTTTGTTTTTTGCTTGAATATCTATATTCATTATAGGAATTTTATTTTTCTTGATAGAAGAAAATAGGAGGGAGGGAAAACAAAAAAAAGAAAGAAAATAAAAACCTTTAATAAAAAGCTATAAAAAAGAAACATTATTACAAACCTAAAAAAGTTTATTAAATCGAGAAAAATTATTAAAATGCCTTTTTTTTTTTTTTTCATTTAGCCTTGAACTTCAGTCCCTCTTAATGAACCAGTTAACAGTAAAGGTATAATTAATAATATGTGTATTGGAAATGTATTTGTGTTTGGAAATGGCTATGAATTTCAAAGAATGTGATTGGATCTTTACTTTCAGTGGTATAGGGAACTCCCAGATGAGGAGGTCCCTTTCTACCACTGTTGTCAGCAATCTACATGCAGAATCTCAGTGTTTTCTGGAACCTGAGCATTTTTATGGTTTGCCAGAGATCAGAGAAGCAGTTTAAATGTCAGAGATGGGACTTGAACCCAGCTCTTCTGGGCTTTAAGGCCAGCACTTTAGCTTTATGCCATGCTCCCTTTTGTGAATCTATCACATATATCAAATTGCTTCCTTTAAATTGATATAAAGTTCCTTAGATGCATGCTAATTTATTTTTCTTTTGAAAATTAGGGCTTGAAAAAGCTTGGCCAGTCAATAGAATCTTCATACTCCAGTATACAGAAATTGGTCATAAGTCACTTGCAGAGGTATGATTATTTAGAATACTTTAGCTTTGTAGCTGTTGAAATGAACTTAACTAGAATCTCCTAACGACTATCCCTTACCCATGATTCTAAATGTTTATACCTTTTTTTGATCAATCATTGAATTGTTCGTAAGAGTGAGATTTAAAGAGCAAATGACTGAATCCATCCATCACTTTCATATTGTTTTCTCTACCACATGTAAATTGACTTTTTTTTCCCCTCACCTGTTTTTAGTAGATTTGGAAATGGAATTGTTACTGTGCCTTGAGGAAGTGAAATAAATCAAGAAGTAATACTGAGTTTAAGATTTAAACCATGGTGAAAACCTGCACATGATCTTAGTGGTTTCGGGCCTTTTAGGTTTAGATTTAAATATAATAAGATTGTTTTATAATATCTGGATAAGCTATTGTAATGTAATTTACATTGCATTTTAATTTCATCCCTCAGGAGAAATGAAAACTGAATGATACATTTAAGTTCTTAGGGATAGCTTAGAAAATAAAACCCAAATTAAATTTGTCAGTTTCTAGTCTGAAAAACTGTAAATTTTTAGGCAATATATGTTCATTACCCATGATAATGGTGGGTAATGATGGGAAAAACTGAAAAATTCTCTTTTCTTCTACTTTGGTAGTGGCTCTGAGGCCTTATTATATCATTTGAGTGAATTGAAAGGAATGGCTTCTTGGAAACAAAAATATGAACCCCTTGGACTAGATGCCACTGGAATTGAAGGTAATTGATTTCTTTCTACATAGATTACATTAAGATTGTTTTTGTTTACAAGTAAACATCTTGTCTTTTTTTTTTTTTTCCCTAGATGCTATTACTTCTGTAGGTTCTTTCATATTAAAGGCAAATGAACTTCTTCAGTAAGTATCAGAAATGTATGAAGTTTTTTGTTTTTGTTTTTCTTCCTGATAAAAAAAAAACTTGAATAATAAGATCTCAATCTAATTTTTTGAAGAGAAAAAAATTAGAAAGCCAAAGGAAAAAGATGAATTTTTCCCAAAAAGTAGAACTTTAACAGCTTAAGTACAAATACATTTTTTGTCAGTAAATATTAAGTGAAGATAATTTTGCCAATTTCTACTTTTAAATTTTCTTTTCCCTAAGATCGTAACAGTTGAATATTCGTTCCATTTTACAGATAGAACAATTGAGGCAATAAAAATTAAATGGCCTTAAGTCACTTAGCCAAAGCTGCTAATGCCTGTGCCTGTACTCAGGTAATTGGGATATAGTACGTAGTGGAAGAGGAAGGGATGCAATGAAACTGTAAATATTAATTAACTATATTAAATATAAAGTAGGAAAGAAATTTGGCATATCTTTGAATGCAAACTCAAAGTAAGTCAGCAGTGTGTTGTTGCTAAAAAAGTAACTAACATAGACTTGAGTCTCACTGATTCATTTGCTAATTATCTCCATGTGAGTATAGTGATGGTATGGTATAGAGCATAAAATGTCGAACTCAATCTGCAAGACCTGGATTAAAATCCTTGTGTTGCTTCTTAAATGTGTGATCATGAGCAAGACATTTCAGTTTTGTATGTCAGGCAGGTTTCCTGTGGTACTGCCTGTGGGATCTTGGGCATATCAGTTACTCTCTGAGCCTCAGTGTTCTCATCTGTGAAATGAGTGAGGTTGTTTGGTATGCCCTTTCATCTCTCTTCCAGCTTTAAAACTGAGTTTTAGAGCCTATTAAGTAACAAACAGGCGGGGAAGGGAGTTCCCTGCACTGGTGAAATCAAGTCTTGGATCGTCTTGTGCATGTGAGCAGAACACACAAAGTGGAGTGATAATGGCTGAAACTGAAAGCGATAGTTCTCTGCATTGAGGTTGGATGATATCTTGGGTACTGGGTGCGGCATTTCAAGCCTGAATGCTGGAGCTTGTCTAGAGCAGAACAGGTCGGGATGGGGCAGGGAGCGATCTGTCCTGAGGAATGGTTGAAATGAAGTGGGTGGAGGGGAGATATTTTAGTGAAACCTTGGAAGGACACAATAGCTGATTTTCAAATACTCAAAAGAATTGCCCCCTGAAAAGGTGAGATTAAGTTTCTTCTATGTAATTCCAGAGAGGAGAAGTAGGATGAAGGGGTACAAGTTAAAGGGAGAGATTCAGCTCAAGGCTGGCTGTGGAACAGGGAATCTCTCTTCTTGGAGATGTTACTCACAGGCCCGTTGGCCACACGTCAGTAGACACTGCCTAAAAATTGGTGGAGGTAAATAGATGGGGTTCCTGAGTCAGGTAGAAGATTAGGTTATGCAGCCTGTAACATCACTTCCAGTTCTTGGATTATGCTGGTTTACTCTGACGTTCCTGAACTTCATAGAAGTGAGAAGAATTTCTTTTTCTTTGAAATAGTAGTGATGTGATCACGTCGGTCCTAAAATCAGTCACCCAGTAAGTTCTTACTATATACAATAAGGTCAGTGATAGCAACCATATCTCCCTAGGAGTATTATTTGGTTTTTTATTTGCAAAGAACTTTGAGATTTGGAGAAGATAAGTGCAGTACAAGTGTGGTATCTTTTATGTTGAAAAATGATCCTAACATTTATAAGCTTAAATGACTCATATCCAGAAAGGGATTTAAGCAAAATGAAAATTGCTTTACAGAACTTATTTGGGGGTTATATCTATAGATAACAGGGAAATTCATTTTTTGAAATCCTGTTTTGGTACTTGTGAAGACCAGAAATTACATTCTAAAAATAGCATCCTTTGAGCCCACAGAAATTGCCACACTAGAAATTCCACAATAATGATTTTCTCTTGGTGTTGATGTTTTTTCTTTTACTGACCAGTGAGCATATTTTTGGGTTGTGAGGATAACGCTGAAAACAGTTTTTCTGATTTCCTTTTATTTGCAAAGTCAAAAAAAGGATTTCACACTTTACTGAATGTTTAGAAAGAACTTTATTTTTTTGGCAAGTTTCTTAGAATCAGTTAGAATCTGAGTAATTTGCCCTGAGGTTAAAATGAATGTGAATTTTCTCTTTTGGAGTAATTTCTGGATTTGTTAGCTTGATGAATTTTGTCTTTAAAGTCCTAACTGTTGTGTAAAGATGAAGTATGGCTATGAGAATTTTGCACATTAATTTTTAGTCTTAACTATTCTCTCATTTTAAGTAAAAATATGTGGAACCAACTACCCAAAATAAATGTATTACTAACCCTTTCTATTTTATTTGTTTAGAGTTATAGATAGTAGTATGAAAAACTTCAAAGCATTTTTCCGGTGGCTGTATGTAGGTAAGATTGTCTGAATATTTCTTTCTGCTTGTTTTAATTTAGTTCTTAATGGGTAAGGGTAATAAATTAATTCTAGAGTTATTCTGCTAAAATAAGTTACTTATATTTTTTTGACTACTGGATAATTCAAAGTTACATTTAAAAAAAAAATCTCTCATGTAACACTTTCTGTTATCAAAAGTTCAAACCACAAAGAACACACACATATTTATTCATGACAATTTCATATATTTATGTAGATCCATGTGCAAATAATACATATGCTTATGTCATCTCTTCTATTGTCGTTTTGAGTTTTAAAAGCAATTCAAATTATTTAGGTATGGTTGTCTTGTTTCCTTCCATTTTCTCTGCCAGGGAAAACGATATTTAGATAGAAATCAACAGGACAGGGGGCAGCTAGGTGGCGCAGTGGATAGAGCACCAGCCTTGAATTCAGGAGAACCCGAGTTCAAATGTGATTTCATCACTTAACACTTCCTAGCTGTGTGACCCTGGGCAAGTCACTTAACCCCAGCCTCAGGAAAAAAACAGAAATCAACAGGACAGAAATGGCTACTAGAGAGACACTACTCAAGAAAAATAGCTGCCAGCTGCCCTGCGTGAGCTAGTCACCAGAGCCAGAAGGACTCTCTCCTGAAATACTGATAATTGCAAGTTATTCTCATTGCTATTTGGGAGATATGGGAGGACACAAAGAGGTGCTATAAGATTGGAGAAGGAGGAATTTATTTTAATTTTCTAAAGAGGAAAGAGAATGAAACCTGGAAAGTAGACCAGTGAGTGTGACTTGGAGTCAAGTCAGCAGTGATCTCAGAAAGCCTCCAGAATGGCTGTGAGACAGGTCAGGGGAAGACTGCAAGGACCTGAACCTTAGCGAGACATTTGACAGACTCAGCGCGTCAAGTGGCAAGAGCTGGGGCAGAGATTCAGTGACAGAGTCTGGGGGATTCGGAGCCAGGGAGCTGCTTTGCATTTGTGTTCCGGAGTCCCCTTGTCTGTGGTGTGATACCTTTGTCTGCCTCCTAGGAGGGGTTAGTAACAGATCAGACAGTCTCAGATTGGAGCACTGGGTCAGATTTATGATAGTAAAGTTGAATGAGCATGGTGAGACATCGTAGGTACTTTGAGGTGGCTTCCTCAGTTTAATATGGAGAGGGTACGGCTGGGGAGCAATCCCCAGGAAGAGCCCCGGGGGCTTTGTCCTGTTTGCCTGAGTCACCCTCAGAGTTCCAGACAGTGGAGACTGTTCAGAGCCTAGTCAGACCCAGTTAGGGCGTTGTGTTCGCTTTGGGCGGCACTTTGGGGAAGGTCTGAGGTCATTGGAGTGACACAGGCATGCGCCAGGTGGAGGCTTTCAAGGCTGGCCTGGGGAGAGCTGCTTGAAGCCTTGGAGAAATGGTTGGTCTAGGAAGAAGATGGCTTGTGAGATGTAAGAATTTTCTTAAGTCTTTCATCCTTTCAAGGACTGGGCCAGCAGTGGGCAGAAGTTGTGAAGAAGTGAATGGAGGCTTGCTGTTAGAGCACAATGGGCCCCCTAGGATGGGTTGGGGGGGGCAGAGCAAAGGCTGTGGGTCACTCCTTGTCATGGGATCGGCCTCCGACTCCTTCTGGTTCTGAGATTCTGGGCATATTAACTGTTTGCTGTAATAATCCTGAAAAGGAAACTGAATAACTTTATAGGCAGTAATGTTCTGAAGCCCCAAGTACACAACAAAAGCATTTACCTGATCAGCCTTTGGCTCCATGTCTGAAGCCTCCTGGTTGGCTTCCACTTATCCTCAAAGGGAACACAGTCCCGGAGGACAATGTTTGTGTCACAGATAATCCTTTACAATGTAGACAGCTTTGTCATTTAAATTTTTCAACAGCCCTGGGAGGTAGAGGCTGTCACTGTCCACACCTTACAGTGAGGAGGCTTAGGTCAGTGAAGTGATGTGCCCATGTTACTAACCATGATAGGAAGCTAGAGGGCCTTTAGGAATTCCTGTGTAATATATAATAATGGATGTTTATAGACCAGTTTCTGGTGAATCTTCATCATCATAGTTTTATATGGGGAAGAAACTTGGATCCTTGTTCAGTCTCTACCACTTATTTGTAGTGTGGGCTTGTCACTTAGTTTTCTAATCTGTGAAGTGAGGAAATTGAATCAGATTATTTCTTAAGCCCCGTCCAACACTTAAAAACTTAATAATTATTTGTATTCATCATTGTATTGGGCATAGCACAAAGTAGTTTTACCAAGATAATATCTAAAAGACGATGTAAAGAATCAGTGACATATGTAACTCTTAAAATATTAGCTACATTTAAGTGAAACATTTATATGTAATTAGCAGGGAAAATGTTTTTTGATGAAAATTTTGAAAAAGTTAACTTTCTTACAAAGAACAAAGTTTTGAGGAGAAAATGTGATTTTTAGATTAAACTCTCTAAGAGGGAGAAGCTGTTGAAAATTAGGCACTTGCATTACCATAGTAGAAGCTAACATTTATATAGCGCTTTGAGACTGATAAAGCTCTTCATTTGGACAAAGAAATACATAGAATTCCGAATGAAAAAATAGATGAAAAGTCAATGAGGTTTGATTGAATGGAATAAAAGAATTTCACAGAAAAAAATGGTAGATTCTAATTTAGAGTGTCTGGTTCTACAAGGAAATAATTTTTCCTAAGACATAAATACGGGATACTATGTGCTAAAGGTACTATTTTGAAAGAAGAAAATTTTTCTTATTACTAAATGTTTTTGTAGTTTCCATTGAAAGATAATTTTAACTTTTATCTTCCCAGCAATGCTGAGAATGTCAGAAGACCATGTGCTTCCAGAACTGAACAAGGTAGTGTATTTTCTTAATACTAATTTCTAGTATTTAGAAAGTTCAACTACTCTGCCAATTGAAGCAATGTTACATAATTAACCTAGAAATTCAGTAAATATCAAATATTTATTTTATAGCAGACACTGTATAGGTTATTAAAACTTTTTCTGAAAAGAAATTCCTGCAAGATTTAAATTCTGCCCCAACAGAGTTTTAAGATTGATATGATTTGTCTAACTGTGTAACTCCTATTTGCAAAATTATTATAATAATCATTGGATTCTGACCCTTGTGCTTTAGTAATTCAAAGGATCCAGTCGTATTTGTTCCTTTCCATGATGCTGATCATAACCCATTCAGGCTTTTTTAATCTCATGCATTTCTTATTCATGTTCTTCTGTGTGAGTTCTCTGGAGAAGATCTAGCCAGACACCTTGGAGGCCCTTCAGCAATTGTAGCCTTTGAGATATCTGTCTGTTACCCCATCCTTTGACTATCTGACTGAACCTTTCTTTTTTCTGACCATACATTTTCTGAATGGTAGCTTTTTTTTTTTTTTTTTTTTTTTCTGGCTGATGTATTTGGGGTTAAATGACTTGTTCAGAGTACACAGCTAGGAGGTGTTAAGTGTCTGAGGCTAAATTTGACCTTGGGTCATCCTGACTTCAGGGCTGGTGCTCTATCCACTGCGCCACCTAGCTGCCCTTCTGAATGATATCTTTAACACTACTTTTTGCATGTAAATCCTCAATGGCAATATGCTACAGCTTGCATACATCTCTAATTATCCTTTGGGTCACCAGCAGTTTTGATTCTTTAGAAATTGAATAATTCTATTGCCGTAGCCATGTAGTATCACTGGAAGAACATGAATGTTTTTAAAAATTGCTTATTGTCTTGGGGAGCAGCCTGAGCTTAGCTTTTCATAGTTTTCCAAATATGATCCAGTTGAGTTTTTTTTTCCCTCCTATTCTGTGCCCTTTTCAATGTTCTCTGTAATACTTCTCTAAGATATATGTACTGTTGGGATAATCAGTGGGCTGCCTTTCCAGATTTCTCCATGATCTTGTCAATAGGCATTTTCAATCATTTGGTTTTCTCTTTGTGGATTGTCAGGCTATCTCTTTAGAGGAGTTGTTGATCCTGATGAGGAAGCTTGAGTTAATGTGATCAGCATAAAGTCATTTGGAGAATGTCCTGATTTCTAGGGAATACCTAGATACCCTGTGACATTGGTGGATACTTTTGATGAGCATAGACCTCCTTGTTTTGTTTCTTATTTGACATTAATAATCAGAGAAACTCTAAATAAGGTTACTTCTTTTGGTGTTTTTTAGTGAATTTTGTGTCATCTTAACATATGCTAGGATATATTTTATTGGAAGAGAATATTTAAATCTACATTTTGACCTACTGAATTTGTTTTTATAATCAACAAACAGGGGCATCTTATAATTTCCATAATTTTTAGTCAGTTATATCAATGAAGCTATAGTCTGCTGTCAAAAATTTTATAAAAATTTGACTGTCCCTATCTCATTTTCCTCAAATGTACTTTTCATCCTTATGTAGATCATTCTCATAAAGCTTAAAAATGAAACTTAAACAAAGGACATTGGCCTATTTTGAACAGTTAAAAGATTTTCCCAGGTGCATGGCAGGTGTGTGCAGAAGCTCTCGCCCAGAGGACATGCAGTGATGATTACATCAGGGTCTTCTGCTTTCATGTTCTAGAACATCAAATAAAAATGAGAAATTTTTTCCTTTCCCCATCCCCTTTTAAGACCTACATGGGGAAAAATAAATGAAAAGTAGTCATTTGGGTCAGTAAAAATGATAATTGTAGTAGTAGTAGTAGCCGATGGTAATAGTTCTTGATGCCCTCTTGGTCACCTATTTTTGGTAATAAGCCCATGTGTTCCTCCTAATCATTCAGCATCTCCCACTCTTTTAGTGGAGGTGATGCAAAAGATGCTCCCTAGATTGGGAGCGAGAGAATCTTAATCTGAATCCCAGTGTAGTCACTTGCTGCCTGCATGACAATGGGCACACGAGCCTCTCTGTGTCTCAGCTTTCTCATCTGCAAAATAGCAGATTGGGACTGTTGCTCTCTCTTCATTGAATGAAAAGTACATTAGAACCTAGATTTTAACTATAGCACCATTTATCTTTAAGGAAGAGCAAGCAGCGAAAATGTGGCAAGCTGAAATTGAAACCAGCCAGGTCCTCCAACCTCCCAGATCCTCTGGTTCTAAATTTGTGAAATCTGGACTGTGTGACAGTCAGCACAGACTCCAATTCAACTGCTTGGTTTCTTCTGTACTGTTTCTGCTCAGGGGTGCCATACAATGGAGGCTATTATGTTCAAGTCCAAATGTCATTCTGCTGTTGTCGTTATGGCAGTTCTGACATACCTAAACCTTTTTATGTTTCTTAGTGTTCTTCCTGTTTGCCGGTAAAAGTTCTTGATAGTCTGTCTTGGGTGGAGCTCATGCTAAATTTTCTGTAGACTAATTTTCCCTTCTACAACTTTTCTTTTTTCCTTTTTCAGGGAATATGCCTATAATCTTGCACTATCTTTCTCTTTTAATTTTTTCAAATAATTTTATATTCTAAATTGATATTTCCTTTGCTATCATATTTTTCAGCTCAGAAAAGAGATTATATGTTTTCTGGTTGAGACATTTTTCTTGACTCTTTGATCAAGTTGTTGCAATTGCTTAGACTTCAGTAGAAAATAAAAATAATCCATGTCAGTCCCTTTATTCATTTTCAGTTTTTCATTCTCAGGTCAGGTTAGAATGTTTTTGACTTCTTATCTTTATCCTTTTAATTTGGTTATGATTTTTGACCTTTGCTCTGGTGAATCAGTGATCTCACTATATACAGAACAAGTGTTTTTATGGTCTTCATTTTATCTTTTTAAAGTCTCTTTTCCTTTGTAGCTTCTCTTGATGATATAGAGATTAAATAATTGATGCAATGCAACTTTGGCTCCTGGTGATGAACGTTTTTACTTTTAATTCTGAGAACTGTGAAGCATTTAAATGGCTTAGCAGATTGTGACAGACTATCCTTCCCCTTGGTATCTTAAAAAAAATAGTGACTAAGATGGGTTAGGTCTTGTCTAGCCTGGAGCCAGATGGACTAACTCAGCCTTAATTGAGTAAGATCAATCTTCCTAATGCTCTACACTCTGTATATCATTTGTAGGATTATTTTCAGTCTGAATAATAAATCAGTCAATGAGCATTTACTAAATACTTATTCTACACCATATGGATTACCAGTTTTCTGTTCTGTTCCTTGTACTTTGTAGCTTTAGAGAACCCCAGTTGGATTGAAGTAGGTGACCCAGTCACAATTGTATCATGGCCTCTAAAAGATGAAGGATGAAACCAGAGTCAAGCGGTTTTGAAAATAGAATGGGAAAGATGGCACCTGGAAAGCGTAATGCTGGGGAGAATAGTTCTGGGCTGGCTCACTCTTGATCTTGAGAACTCCTTTTGGAGACTCTTTAGGATATAAGGAATTTAAAAGCTATTGCTTGGTTGAGTCAAGAAATAAATAGGGTTTTCATTAATTGTTTGGAGTTGAGGCTGGCTCACTCTTGATCTTGAGAACTCCTTTTGGAGACTCTTTAGGATATAAGGAATTTAAAAGCTATTGCTTGGTTGAGTCAAGAAATAAATAGGGTTTTCATTAATTGTATGAGCTTTAAATGTTGGAGCTTAATCTGAAAAAAAAAACAATTTATATAAATCTCTGTATCATTTAATTGACAGAATCATGCTTTGTTGTTTTAACATTTCTGTTATTTAGGAAGTTTCCTTTTGAATAGATGTTTTATTCTTAAGAACATTTTGTTCTTTTTCTTTTTTTGGCAGATGACTCAAAAAGATATCTCGTTTGTTGCTGACTTTCTTACAGAGCATTTCAATGAGGTAGGGACCAGAATTGTTTAGAATATTGTCTTCTGAGAACCAAAGTGGTGACCCTGTTTAATTATAAAGATGTAAAAACATTTATTCTAGTTTAATGAAAGTCTGTGTCAAAGTAAATAAATAAAAATAAAAGCCTGTATCAAGTTTAAAATAACTGAAAAATTGACATCCCACATCTATTTAACTATTGAGTAAAATCAATGGACAATAATGCTTGTTTATCACATATCTAACCTTTAAATGAGCTGATTTGAGCTATATTTAGTCTCATGTTCTATAATGGAAAATGCATTTGCTTTATTATAAAACTATGACTGATAATTTATTTTTAAGTAAATGAGATTGA